>NW_020449385.1:0-22957 GCF_003343035.1 Apteryx rowi | reverse complement strand
CCCCCCCATTTCTGATCTAGTAATTTTAGTCAGGGCCTGCAGAGATAAGCAGCTCCAATTCACTGCACCATTCACATGCTGCCTGAGGGCTGAGTTTTGACCCTGCTCAAAAGACAGAGTCTTTTTCCAGCGTCTCTGTTTCAGAGGCAGAAGCAGTTTGAGTGTAATTTGGTAAGTGCTTTGGGATTGACTCTTCAGGACAGAGTGGTACAATTTACATGTAGGCTGGTATACTAACTGCTACAATCCCAAATCTTATACTGGTAATATTTACTGTTCCTACCAGATTCTTCTTTATTAGCTTCATCCGTGTTTGGAATGCACTGTTACATTTCAGTGCATTTTGCAGTGTGCTGAATAAAAGTGATTGGTCAAATGAGCTCGTATTTAAAAGCAAAATACAGTAGCGATTACAGATGAAGGCAGAGTATATTGTCTATTATATTCCACAGCCATTCCATATTTATATTAAATCATAAATACGGTTTTTACTGGCATAATCAAAGCCACTTTGGGGGATTTTGATGCACAATACCCAGTAAAATAAACAGAAATTATGCATCTCAGTCTCCTAGGCTACTTCAGAAATCTCAGCAAAAGTCTCTGATTAATGGTTAACATAAATATGGAATGACTATTGAGGATTGTCCACATCAGTAGACTGCAGAGGAGGACTGTAGGCATAGTTGGAAAAAGTTATTTTAAAAAAATCACTGAATTGAAATTCAAAGGTATAGAGCAAAGGAGAACAGTATGTGAACACTCCACCATTGCTGGTGCAAGGGTTTTATAAATCTAGTTCTGCATAAACAGTCCAGCACAAGTCAAAGTTTTTTCAAGCTTGCTTGACTTAAGCCTTGAGTTGTATAATGCTCTGGGTTAAGATATTTTACTGAAGTATTTCAAGATAGTTCACAATTCTATTGAAAGTAAACAGTGTTAGAGAATAATTCAAAATCAAATATAACAGAGAAGAATGTTTTCAGATGAGACAGAGCCTGATTTCTTGCATTTGAATTCAGTTAAGGTTTCAGGTGTGCAGAGCCTACAGAATTGAGGCAGACAAAAACACATGAAAGGTGGCTGCTTTCCTGGTGGGAGGGCAGTAGAAATTCAAAATAGTTCAGGTTCTGTCCTCTCCAGACTGATGCTCTGCAAGAACAACACTGTGATGCTGAACATATCAGCTGAGCATCCCGCAGGATGGAAATCAGTTCACTTGGGGTCCTGTCCAGCTGGATGCTAGCAGTATCATGGCACTGCTGAGCAGCTTGCACTTTCAGGCCCTGGGCAAATACCGACATTTGCGGTTCTGAGGGAGGGGAATGGAAACACACGGTGTTGCGGGGCACTTTCCGGCAGATCGCCACTGCTGACGGTCACCCTTCTTGCACTGGCGCTCTGGCTCCGCAACCTGAGAGAAAGGCAGCACCTCTTTCTCTGGGGAGCGTGGCACAGACTGTCCCGGGGACCTTTCTGGGGATGCAACAGTGTTACAAAGTCCCTGCGCACACTTGCATTTCAGATGTGAAATTTCAGAAGTTCATCTGAGAGCCCGAACGAACAGGGACGGATGTCATTGGTATAACCACAATTTAGATAAGTAGAGGTCTTAGCAAGAAGCATGTATAGACTGATTCCTTCAAGCATCTGCTAATAATATTTATAATAGGAACATGGAAAACAGAAAATCCCAGTTAATTCTAGCTCTAGCCAACACAAGAGTTTTCTGTACACTGTAAGAATTCAGTCTGTGGGGTGTCTGTAGTTTCACATACTTTTCTACTAGCTCACAATCTCTACCATTAAGAGCATAATCCTGCTATTTAGGTTAAACATACCTCTCCCCCAGACCATGGAATTTATTTTAAGTTAGTCTCTGCCACCCTGAACAGTCAGTTCTGCTGGGTTATCCCCTTTCAACTACTTACAGGTGCTAGGGAGTTCTTCCTCATATTTTTAGACTAATTTTGTGAGAATTAGCATATGCTTATACAGTCATGCTTGTCCATTTATTTATTTTTTATCCTGTTTGCCTTTCCTTCTCCGTCTTTCCAGATAGCTTTTTGAACCCATTAGCAAATTTCAACAACTGGAAAAATAAGTGAGTTCCTAGAACTGGTAAGAGGAGGACGACAGGCATGAATCCCTCCGCTGAACAGAAGGCTACAGTGGCAGCAGTTCTGTTCTGCTTGGGCTACTGGCTGGCCAAATAGCAGGTGTGTAACTGCAGGCCATGTACCGCGTGCTTAGCACAGGATCAGCTGCAGCACATATTGCCGCTTAGTGAACCTCTAGTTAAGGGACTTGGGAGGAGCTGAGAGTCCTGGGAGCGTTTAGTAACTCTGGGTGAAATTCAGGATATTGAAAGGGACATTAAGGTGCAAGGGGATGAGGATTATGAGAAATTGCCCTGTGAAGAACAAACTTGAGTTCCACTGTTCACAAATTGCTCATTTCCAGAAGGTGATAAAATACTGCTCCTGGTAAATAAAAGAATGAAATTGTTCTTTAAGGATCTGCAAAGACCATTAAAGTTTCATTATTTTCAAAATCATTCCTCTCCCCTATCCTTCTTATCTGATTTGGAAGAATTAAATTTTCATTAAATTTACAGAATATCAAAATTTTTAGATCTCAAGAACCTGTAGGAAAGGGATGGTAAGAAGCTAGCTTAAAAAGGTATACCTATTTCCTGTGATGTCTGGCCAGCTGACAGTATCCCAAGAGTGTGCAAATGCATTCTCCACTGTCTTTTTCACAAACTGTTAATTTGAGCGTTCTGGTATAATTCTGATCCTCTTAAAGCAAGTTATTCAAACTCTACTCTTAAGAGAGAGAAAAAAAAATGCAACTTTCAATTGCAAAATATTTCCCAGTCATTTTCCAGCATCTAACTTTTCTTTTTGTTTTCGAAGTTTTGGGAAAATCATGAAATACCTACAAATACATTTTGCTTTTAATACAACTAAGCTATGAATAGTACCTGTCAAGATTTTGACTAAATGGTAATAAAGGCAGTGATGTTTAACGTGGTAAATGATGAACTCATCAAAGAGGTGCCTGAACATCTTTAGGGAGTTACGTGATATTACACTGATCACGCTTTCTGTGGCTTCTGATTTTTTTCAGTTACCCAGAAATTGCAATATTAAATAAATGTGATAAGAAGTATTCCTGGTTGGTTTAGTTTGTTTATAATGAGCTTTTAATTTAATTATCTGTGAATTTTCTTAGCATCTCCTAGGTTTTTTTTCTAGGTTTATTTTTATTCCAAAACTGAAAAAGTTTGCTTTAAAAAACAGTTTTGGTTGCTTGGTGACAATAGTCACTACTAATTTTTTGATAAAACCTAATTTTTATATGTATGGCAATAATTAATTTAGGATATCACTGTTTTATCACTATTCATAAAGCTATAGTATCTATTATACAAAAATGCATATAATGTTGCAAGTACAGTCTTAATGCTCTTATGTCATAAAAGACAATTTCAGCACTTACTCCAAAATATGAATTGCTATTTTATCAGCCACCTCAAAAATATAAACTAAATGCTTACTTTTCTGTGAAACAAAAAATAGTGTTTACATTAGTGGCAAACAGTGATCCATCTACAAATGCAACTTGAATAATACTGACATTTCTCTGTAATTCAGCATCAGATGCCTTCTTTTTTGAGTGATCTGCCAAATCTAAATCGGATTGCTGTTGTACAGATGAAGTGCATATTTTCTATGATGCTTCATCTAAGTCATTTCTCCGTCTTTTTCATCTATTAATTAGGTTTTCTTGTGGATATGCAAGTATTTCAGTATGTGAGGTGTGTATACTATTTTTCTGAAAGGCATATATAGTCAAGATAGAATGAAGCAACATCAATTACTCATGCTGGATTCGGAGAAGAGATTATGAGAACTAGGTATATTCTGTCCCTTCCCCACAAAAATAGTTCAATGGAAATCTTTCCTCTGAGTTCAGTTAGCTTTGAATTCAGACTTACATACTAAAAATACAAGCTTTTCCAAGAGCAGAGAAACTAGTTAAGCTTGATTTCCAAGCCTCTGTATCGTCTTTCCCCGTACCATCCCTCTGCAATAATCCCAGCTCCCTGTTTTGCATCCCTAGTAGCCATCTCCCCTTGTAGGACCTGCATTTTACCCCTGCAGTCCATATCTCACAGTATCTTTTCTAATCACCCTGCAAGTCTCTTCCATATCTCTTAATTAACAGTGAGGAGGTGGGCTGCTTTTGCTGAGGCTGTTTTTGAGCTACATGCATGCTGACTGGCCCAGTCGGCAAGCCAGAGGGAATAGATAACTGCTGACCTCACATTTTTACTTAATGAAGCAGTAATTTGGATCGCTCTCCTCTTGTCTGCTCACTGCTCCTCATGAAACTTGTAAGAATGAAATAAAGTTTGATCTCTCAGCCTCTTTGTCAGATGCACTGGAAAATGGAAGTGGGTGCATAAGTTGATAGGGTGGAACAGGCAGACTGCGTGATGCACGTCTGTTTTTCTTATGAAAACAAGCTAAAAATAAATGATAGAAAATGTAAACAGTATTCTGTGGTTTTACCAACATATTAGTTATCGTCACTGAATAGTGAGAACCTCTGTAACTTATGTCCCCTCTCCTTATTCTTTAGGCTGCTACTTGCAACTAAAACATTTACACAGTGAATTCATTTAATTACGCTTGACAAAAAAGGACGTAGTCTGTTGTCTTGAATTGTCCAGTGTGCAAGAATGTCTAGTGCTCTTTAATTAGTTTGGATGTACTGGATTAACTATATATCATTTTAGTCAAACATATCCATAATGTCATCTACCTCAGTTACTCGCTAGAAGTTGTGGTCAGAGCAATGAAAACTAAGAGTTAATTCAGTATTTAGTCCATGGAGAGATGGGATGGCCTGAAAAACGGGCAAAATTCTCAGGTACGCCTCTGCCTGCAGTGAAGGGGAGCTCCTTGGGGTATTTGGGCTCTCCCGATTTTGAACTTGCTGAGGGGTTGCAACAGTGGCGGTGGCGCTCCTGCTACCAGGTTTCCTCTCTGCCTGGTTCTTGCACATGCTTCAGCTCTTCTGGGAATCGCCACAGACCTTGCGCCCCCAGCTCTGACCTGCTCCCCTTTCCTGAGAGGCTCTGAAATCTTTTTTTTTCCCAGCAGAAGAACATGAGCTATAAAGGGAACTGAAGCAGGGCTCAGTCCCTACCTCTGGGTTTGGCTCTGAGGTAGTACGTGGCCACCAGCAGCTCATAGTGAGCCAGGTCTCATGTCCCTAAAACTTTCAGACTGTGCCCAGGCTGATTACATGGATGTCAGGGAAGTCATATTCAGTGTAAACCTTGTGCAGTAAAACCAGATTAAGGTCCCTCATCTTTCTTTTTATAAGCCCTGTTTGTTAAGTAAGTATAATATGTATTTTAAAGGCATCCTGCAAGAAAAGCTATTCTGTGGAATGCTTTGAGATTCTCTGTTTATTTACTGATTTATTTCCCTGGGGATTGGTAATAAATAAATATGGATCTTTTTTTATCTCTGGGTCACTGGTTCACATCCAGTTCAGGTCATATGAGTATAAGTGGTGGCTGTGTATTGGCAGGGTGCGTGAAGTGGAATATGGTTCTTAGCAGGGTAACATGCCCTCTGTCACAGCTGCAACATTTGTTAGCAATTTCAGCAGAGGCTGAAACTTGAATAAGTACTTGCTGTCTCAAGAGATAGTCATTGCTAGCTGCAGATGAAGCATGTTTATTGATAAACTTTTGTGTCTGTTATCTGTTATTTAGGTAAGCATAGGCATTAGTGTGCAGGGGATTCTCCTGAGCATCTTAAAATGAAAATCAAATAGATTTAAAAATGCAAGTTATAGTTGTACTGTGAGCTGTGGGCTCATTGTGGGTACTTTCTGTGCAAGCCAGCCTTGTAGGTTGGTCTGATCCATTGATACCTGAGCAGATAAGTTTTTTAAAAAAAACAAACCAGGGATGTTTTTCTTGCTAAAAGGACCATATCTGAAATACTTATGTACATATCACTGAAATAAAAGAAGAGTTCATAACGAGCAAAAAGTGAAAACAGATCTGGCCCAAAAGATATGGAATGAAGCCCGCTACACATTGTTGTTATTTGCATACCCTAAGGGAGGAGTAGTTCATGAAGAAGAGAAAGGAGGAATAAAGAACTGTATTTTCTGTACTTCAGTATTCTTTTCAGGTACCTCCATGATCCGGGTGGAATATTTGAATGCAATGGGAGTTCCTTATCCTCAAATAAAGTTAGAGTGCATCCGTTCTGGGAATTACATAAACTGTGGAAATTAGAAGCTATTGGCATGTAAGGATTAAAGAGTACCTTCAGGCAGACCTGAAGGGGTATCTCTAGGCAAACCTGTGCTGCTTGCATAGCCCCTCTGTGAGCTGATGCAGTTTACAAAGACTGGAGAGCTAATCTGGGAAAAAAATTAACAGCTTTTGCTGGCTCTGTGGGCTCAGTTTGCTCCCTGGGGTGGATGGATACATGCCAGAGCCAGCGCCAGGGAAGTGGGGTCCCAAGGACCACGTCACCTACAGCCCTAACAGCTGAAAAGGCAGGGGAGAGAGCAGGGGACTTGGAGGCTCCCTTTGTGAAGTTTCCTGCAAATTACGCTGCGGAGAGGAAGCCTCTTGAGATTGGCACAGCTTTTGACATGTTTCTTTTTATTTGCATAAAATAGGTTCTCGCAAATGCCAACAGCTTCAGGGAAAGAGGACACCAATGATAACATTACTATATTCACCAGGATCTTGGATGGCCTGCTGGACGGCTATGACAACCGACTACGCCCAGGACTGGGAGGTAGAATAACACTTTAGTTGTGGCTGGTGAATCATTTAGACAATTCTTCCTGCGTAGTGACTCCCCTGATGCCCTCCTGTATAGGTACCTGCCCTTGGGACAGGTCTTAATGAGAGAGAGGTGTTTAATTAGCTAAATGTAGACCAGAATATAGTGTCTCCTTGCAAACAGGTACAAAGGTCACTGAAGTTTTTTCTTTCACTCACTGAAGTCATTTGAGGTTGGATTAGGCATGCATAATACATGTTTTCTGTAATTGAATACAGTTTGCATTTTTTTTGTTTGTTTTGGTACTCTTCTCTTTTAAGGTGAGCCAGACAGGGTGCTTGCAAGTTGCTTTAAGGTTCCCTGCTGGTCAGCATGTATAAAATTATGCCAGTGACAAAAAATCGCTGTTAAAAAAAGAACCCCAAAGCATCCGTATTTAGATAGCTGCAGTGACTCTGTATTGATACGTCATTTAGATAACCTCTATAGCAGCTATTTTAAAAGCATAACATGTGAATAGTTGCTTGCCATTCTAACCTTGTTGAGCCCTTCTTCAGTTCTCTTTCCCCCAGATTTCTCTCATCTTCTACCCATGTGTAAACCATCTGTTATGTTCTTCCTGGCCCTTTTTTAATCTGGCTACCCCCACCCCTTCGTCTTGTGAGACCAACACATTGCTTTCCTTGCTTTCTCTCCTTCTCCTCTCACTTTACTCAGAGATGCTTGAAAATAGGGCTTGATGCTCCTATCTTATGTAACAAACTTCTGAAAATTCTGCCCTTAAATTAAATTAGTCCTGGATTTGAAAAGATGCCAGAAAGACTCAGAGTCTTGAGGGTAGAATTAATTTCACCTAGCTTTAGACATCTATAATATAGATGTCTGCAATTGAGCAAATCACCCAAGTCAGTGGAGATAAATAGGCCTTTCTGAGGTACACTTCATGTCAGCCTGTAGTAGGCATCTAAACCGGTCAGAGGAATTGTACCTGAGAAGGGCCTGTTTGTTTCTTCTGACTATAGGAAGAGAGCCTGGGCTCTCTTCCAAAAGAGGTAGACATTTGTATTTGATCAGGGATCAAATTCCTCTTCAAACACCTTCTTAATTTCAAATTTTGGGGGGATGGGGGTTAGATGATTCAAATGTTGTTAATAAGGAAATGCATTGGAAACATGTATGTGCGTCTTAATGTAATCACTGACTCAGAGCCTATATTTATTACAGAGAGAATAACTCAGGTGAAAACAGACATCTACGTTACCAGTTTTGGTCCTGTGTCAGACACAGAAATGGTAAGCTCTAGCCTGAGGCTCCTAACTTACTTGTATTTCCTTGCTAAAGTCATTTTCAGAACCATCGCTTCTAATCAGACCCTGCAATAACATGTTTGTTTCTTTATGCCAGGAATACACCATTGACGTTTTTTTTCGACAAAGCTGGAAGGACGAAAGGCTTCGATTCAAAGGACCTATGCAGCGCCTCCCTCTTAACAACCTGCTCGCCAGCAAGATCTGGACCCCTGATACGTTCTTCCACAATGGCAAAAAGTCTATTGCTCACAACATGACAACACCAAACAAGCTTCTGCGCCTTGAGGATGATGGCACTCTGCTGTATACCATGAGGTAATAACCTGCCTTAATTTCTTCTGACTCTGTTTCCCAACTAGCTTTGCGAATACTTGGGGGGAATGCCAYTTCCCCCACTCATAGTAGAGCCAGGCAAGCAATCTTTTGCACATATTTATGTGAATATCAAGAGAAGTGGAAAACATAATCACTGCCTACAAGCACCAATTAATTTGTAGCTTCTAAATACTGCTAGTACCTAAATATTTCCTTTGATTAAATGGAAGGCATATTCTCAACAGATCTGATGATTCAGTCCAGCTTTTTTATGAAGATCTGTACTCTCTTATTATTTGCATTTGCAGCTGCAGTGCTGATTGCAAGAGAGCTGTCTTGGAGGCCAGAAACTGACACCTAGTTCTGGGGCAGTACATCTTGAACTCTTGACACTTATATTATTATTTTTTTCAATTTCACTAATAGGCAAATCATCACTGGGATAAATGAAGTAAGCCAGCAGCACTGTGAAGCTATTGTAGCGAGTGCATTCCTGAAAACAAAGCTGGCACATTATATTGGCAGAGAAGCAGCTCAATGTCTCAATTCTTCAGGGTCGTGCTCCTCATCTGATTAGAGGATACTGTCAAGCTTCATCATTGCATAACCTAGATATAAGATATAGTATTGGTGATGTTAGAGGATTATCTGAAATTCTTCTCAGGCCAGATCCCACATCAGTGTAGGGTGATTTGCTCATTAAAAGTAATTAAGCTGTAGTAATTAAGACTGCCTTATATCTTTAATGGGGTTTTCTCTGAAAGCATGGTCATATGGACAACATTTCAGAAGAGATTAAAGAAAAAACCTGCTGGGGAATAAAATGTTATTCTAAGCTTATCACATATGAGCACAGAATGATGCCTGGGACCCAGTAAAGCAGTTAGGAGCCTAAAGTTAGACACTGAAGTGCCCGCGTTTCCTGCGCTTGTTCCCCCACGCTGAGCCAGGCTGGACATCAGGCTCCCAAATGGAGGAGGGAGGCACAGACCCTGGGGGGCCGACCGGGGACCTGCACGCTGAGGGCAAGAGCTGGTGCGCAGCAAGCGCGCAGCAGGAGGCTGAACGCCTGCCCCTCTCTGGGGCTGGGTCTGCAGTATTGCAGAAAGCATTACGCAGCCAGCTGTTTGGAGGGCAGAGCATCAAGTTCGCTCCAGAGGTCAAGGGATCAGGACCTGTCAGGGCTCTGGGAGATTAGAATGTTGTATGCAGGCACCTAGAGGTTCACAGATTTTATTTCGGGTGTTTCTGTCCAGATTTTTTTGGTCCTAGCCTTAAATCCCTTCCTCTGAAAGGAAAAGAGATTTAGGAGAGGTAAGGTATCCTTTTGTATATGGTGACAGCTTTAGATCACAATTGTAAATGCACTAGTACTGAAAAGATTTAGATTTGATTAGGGATTTAAAAGTAGGGGAAAATCTCCCATTTTCTTTCTGCCATATATTGCTGTCATTTCTCACACATTTTGCTGAGTTAGTGGTCTCAATAATAATAAAGCCCTGAAACAATGTAGTGATATAGTGTGTGTTTAGATGAATGAAAGTCAAAACAACTAGAAGAGAAACCTATATTTCACAAAAATGCTGGTAATTCAGGCCTTAATACCAGTCTCATTGCTGCTAGGACTACACTAGTACAACTCCAGAGACCACTACAGAAGCAATTCCTGATTATTTGTGTAAATTACTTGTGTAAATAAAGTCCAAATCAGGCTAACAGCCTGGAGGAAAACATTGCATTGTGTGGTGGATTCACAGCTGGCATGCTATTTTTGTGGAATCAGTGGGTTTTGCAGTGTTAAAGAAATGCAGTGAGGCACAGAGTCATTAGGCAATTAACTGAGTCACCAGGGTTAGTGGAGCAAGATACATCTAGTAGGTAACCTCGCCATTGAATCTGAATTGCTCTTTGGAGGTGCCTCTCCTGTGATTGTGGTAGACTTACTCAATTAGGTGCTGCAAGCTGTAGGTATACTGAAGAAAAGACTGTGTCCTGCTCATAACATKCAGCTGGAGCAAAATTTGGGCTTGACCCAGTCTTTCTCATCTTCCCACTGCTTCTCTTTTCCCCTTGTTTTCACAAAAAGGAAACATGGGCACATTGCCCAGATGACAGCTCGGGGAACAGGAGAGGGCTCAAGGCAGCAGCCTTATCTAGATATCCGAGGAGGCCTTTTGAAGTTAGATGGGATGAATATGGGCCTTAGGATTGGAAGTGAAACAGTCAAAGCTTAGGTTAAGGCTCTTCAGATTGGTGTTCTTGTAGGCTACAGAAAGATGCAGAATGCTTTTCTAACCTAAAAAAACATGTAACATAACTTTTTTTTTTTGAGTGTTGTGTGTGGGTGTGCATGTGTGTGGAAATAAATTCCCACCAACCATGGCGTATGCGATAAGAAATGGAGCGCAAAGCTTTTAAAATATCTTGTTTTCCACTATTGCAAATAATAACTTTGAAATCTATTAAGAAGTGTGCATGCTATTCTATTTAAACCTAAGTCCGGAGGCTGCTTTTGTAACGTGTAAGGAGCTGTGCTACTTTAGGGATACCAGCCTTTCATGATGGGCATTTCAGTAGTGGGAGCGAAGTTCTGCTGCAAGATTGTTTCAGGCTCCCCTTCCCAGCTGTGCAGCGATGGCTGTGACATGCACTCAGCCTCCTTCAGCTGCTGCTACACCTTTTGGGTCTCCCAATGAAGGTAACAGCTCCTCAGTGCTACTTAGCATGGTTTTCCACCAGAAGATAGACAGCGTAGAGCCTTTTAGGGGAGAAGTTCTCATTGCAGTGCTGATGCACTGCATGAAGCTATTGGGCTTAGCCAGGGGGTCTCGTCTCCTGCAGCTCCCAGCAGACCTCTTTAGTTCCCAGGATTTGGGGATTTGAAGGCAGCCCTCTGTTAGTTCTGTATTTCCCTCATTTCCAAGGAGGAATTGTGTGTTTCGCAGGCTGTACGTAGGAGTAATCTGTGCAAGGAGGATTGGACCCTCTGTCATTGACAGAGATGCCTGAATTGCTTTTGCAACCTTGCATCTAGCTGTCTGAATGAAGAGGAGGAAAGCAGCAAAGTCGGTGGTGCCCTTCTATCTTATTTGGCTTCCAAATATACCAAGTTTGATCAGCTGAGTAAATTTCCAGCTTTAGCACTTGTCAGTACATGTGTTTTCATTATAAATGTGTTTACTTATAAAGAAAAAAGTGTTCTTTGCATTTTGCATTTGACAGTATGTTGTCTAGGTCAGAAGTCGATGTGCTGTATTTTGCTAGGGAAATGTAAAAAATAGGCTTCTCTATATGTGTAGTATTAAATCTCTTCTGCATGAATATAAGAACACAACACACTTTAAATAAATTTCATAGGCAATAATGGTCTCTGCAGGGAATGACTTAATAATTCTAATTGTCTTTGATTTGGTAGGTCTTATTTGTTTTATTTTGCTAATGTGATTTACAAATGATACACTATTGTATTGAATGCTGCAAATTTTATTTCTGCCCCTAGAGGGGAGTATTGTCTGCGTGCACATTTTTAAATGTTGATTTTTAGTGAGAGCGTTGTGGTAAAAGTGCTAGCAAATGTGCCTCATATTTCACTAGTCTATGTAGAAAATAGCATTGTGAATGGAGGCAAAAGTTAAATTTTGTTCCCATAATTACTTTAAAAATATATAGTTTATCTTGTCTGAGAAATATATGTTGTAAAAAGTGTGAAGCTCATTTGTTCTGTAAAACTCTTCTGGAAAATGAGGGGAGTCATTGAGCAACCTTTTCAGGTTAAGAGAATCAGAATATCTCAATGAGCTGCATTTTTTTTTCTTCAGTGGGAATGGACTATAAAGACAGGAGCTTGATAAACTTTGCTGTACAACACTGGAAAATGGTACGAGTCTGCCTTTTTGGCCATAAATTGTATGAAGCAGAACATGCTCACTAAAGCCAAGCTTTTGGACCATAACTGAACCTCTGGACAGCAGTTCTGAGGCAGTTTTGCCTGGCTTTTCATTTGCTTGTAGATACTGAAAAACGTTTTTGTGTCATTGTAAGGGCTAGRCTCCTTAGAGCCAGATTCTCACCTTAACTTTGAAAGGACCCCGAGATTCTTCTATTAGCCCTAAGACTGCCAGACATATGATATAATTTGGGATTTTAAATATCATATGGTCATATGTATGAAGAGTGTACCACACAGTGATTTTTCCCGTGTTATTATGATGACTGAGGGTTCCCAGAGATCCTGAGAATATTCACCGGTAAATTTGTCACATTGTTAATGCATAATTTTTAAGCCTGAGACTGCAGACATCAGCTTGGTCAAAGCAGAGTTAAGAACCTCCAAAGTCTTTATTACAGCCCTGAAAGAGAGTTATCTTTATCATTCCTGGAAGACATTTAAAATTCAATGCTGTTGAACAGCTGTCCACTTGATGGCAGCATAACCCCACTTCTTGATATCCTGTAGTGAATACAGAGACTTCGCTCTGCTGAAAATACTGTTTCTTACATTAGCACTGAGCATTAAAATTGTATGTGCAAGTGTACATGTGTTCCAGGTGCATGATGCCTCTACCCGTGTATGAAGCATTTCATGACCAAACTAACCTTTTTATACTATAGAGGTATTGGTTATAAAAAGAATTGACTGGAAGATATGTTGCTGTTTTCAAAACTTCCATTGGAAAAGCCAGATTTGTGTGTTTTTTTATGGGAAAATTATTCTATGAAAAATGTGTTCATTCTCAAAGTGCTGACTTTGCCAGAAGGGAGACTTTCCCAGATGTGGATTTGCTTGTGTGACCCCAAATGAGGAACAGCCAGCCAACCTGCATTTTTAAAAGATCTAGTTAGTTTTCAGTCAGCTAGTCATCTAGATGGGAACATTTTTGTTTAATTTGCATATCTTGTTCTTATTTCAAAGAGAAAGCTTCATTTATGCATCCATTTATATTTACAAAAAAAGGATCTGGCAATGGTTTGAGTATTGTATAAATATTATAAAACTAATTGGGAGGTCTCAAACCATGCAAATACACGTTTCCTTTTACTGTCTTAAAGACTTGCTGCCTTTTCTTTCATATACAATCTTCAAGCAGCTTATCCCAGGAAAAAAAAGTATTTTTTTCACTTTGGGCTGAATCTTGCAGAGTGCTGAAAAACTGCTGTGGTGCCAGGTACTCTCAGCTGCCTTTCATCAGTTCAAGTTTTAACAGAACAAGGGAAAGCAGGGATACATGAAGTGAAGGGGCCTTCCCTAAGGACAGTGTATCTGCAGGGTTCTTGTTTTAATGCTAGAGCTATCAGTTCCAGTATTTCTGCTTTTATTGCACATTACCATCAAATCTCAAAAGTTGTCCTTCAAGGAACCAAGTTTCATTGTTTTGAAAAAATCCATAGCTAGAATTACAGCCAGGAAAAGAAAAGAATCAGAGGAGACTGTGGTGTAATAAATTCAAAATAGGCAATTATTACCTGCAACATCCAAAAAGGTTTCCAGATATAGTCCCTATGTATAGTGCATTACAATAGCCTGTTCTGTTGGTAATAAAAATGGGCAGAGCCCTGCAGCGATCTCCATCATAAAGAGAGGAACTCTCACAGCAAGGATACAATTGATTGAAAGACAAAACCCAAACCAGAACCAACCCATCTTTGGATGAGATGCTTTCTTGGACTTTGAGGGGCTACAAAAGATCCAGCTTTAGTTTCAGGTCTGTGTTGAACACAAAAGCAGACATATCCTTCCACTGCAGTTAGCTGGTGCAATTTCTGCCAAATTTGCTAGTGTTCCCCCCATGCTATAAGCACAAGCCAGCTGAGGTCTCGTTGACTACTGAAAACTGGATGATCTGGTCTCCTGGCTGTGCATGGAGAAGCAGGGCTAACAGACCAGAAATCGGAGGGAAACAGTGGCCTGGCAGGTATCCCCCAACTATCCCCAGGAAAGCACAGCTGCGTCAGTGACTCTTTCTTTGCCCAGATCTACAGATAAATCCCAGCTTCTTGTGGACAGGGGCTTTGGAAGTACCTGGTAAATATTAAAAAAATGTTAATGGCTACACTATCTTTTTTGTTGCCAAGGGAGTACAACATTGCAGTGAATTCCCTAGTCATTTCATTTTAAGTGAAATTAAAAACATCACCTGACTAATTGGAAATACCATCCCCTGCAGCACATTTACATTGGTGCTGAAACATCAGACTGCCAATGAGTAATCTAAAGCATGCTGTGGTGGAGTACACCAGACAGTACGGGTGGGATCTGCCTCATCTGACTTTATTCATCTATAATGCTGATAGCTGCAGCTGAGCCTGTCAGCTCGGGATCACTCCCAGTGCAGTGGAGAGACTCTTTTAAGGAGTTAGTTGTCTGCCTTATTTTAGATGTCTACTTTAGTATGAAAGATGCTTATTTCTTTCCATTCAGACTTCAAGAGCTCATGTTTCTTCACACAGGCAGAAAAAGGAGGTTAGGGCTACTACTGTTGATACTGGTATTTAGTCATATGAGCCCCACCCTATTTAGCTATTTCCTTTCGTATTTCCCACCCCATACTCATGTAGTCTGGAGACTGGTAATGTGCAAACTGCCTAAAGCTGTGGGTCATTGTAGGCAGCAGCTGGTTCCATAGCTGTGTTGTGTGAGACTTGCACAGTTTCCGCTCCATGCAATGTATAGCCCAAGGTTGTGCAGTTGCAGCACGTGTAAGCACACTCAAATTGGGGTTGCTCCTTCACTTTTGTCTGGGTGGGCGCAGGCAGGAATGTAATGTACTTTAGGAGGAGTACAAGAAACCCCAGTGAACTGCAGTCTTGCCTATGTGGAGATGAGGAGGCAGGAGAGCAGAGCATGCAGCAGTAGCCAGAAGGCTGGGAAGGATGCACATGCTGACCTCCACCCCATTCCCTGGGCTGGCAGCCCTCCCCTTTCCTGGGGTGCCCAACTTGCTGTCTCAACCAAGTCACAGCAGTGCAGGGCCAGGATGTTACATAGAGAGGTGAGAATAAAACAATGGGATTCCCTCAGAAGAGTCTAGAGGGTATCTTCCTAGGGATGCCAGAGGCCAGCTAGACACTGGTGGGTGCCAGGAACCTGTGGCTGAATCAAAACAGCAGGATTAGGAAGACACATTTGAGGGCTTACATGGGAGCAGGCTTTGCAGGAAATGGATGTGGAAGGATTTTGTGGAGCAGGATACATGGTACTGATAGTCACTTAGGAATAAGTAGGAGGTACTGCAAGTTGGATGTGTCGGGATCTGAGGCAGTCAGAAAGTAAAAGTGTGTGTGTGAGGAATAAAGTGCTTAGGGAGCATACAGAGCAGCTCCAAGCTGCTTCAAAAAAGAAGAAAGGAGGGACCTTGTCTAGGATGTTTTGGAAAGGTTGGTATACATAGTGGTACATGCCAAGCACCTCTTTTCCTGCTCTGGTATGTCACTTTGTCCTATACTCTGGTTCACTACCCTGAGCTTTCCTACAGGAAGAATGAGCCACCGCTGGGACAAAAAACATTGGGAAAAGCAGAAGTCAACTGAGGGGGAGGTATAATTTCCAAATTCCTAAAACCAGCTTGTAGTTACAGGTATGACACAGCCTTGGCTGGCATGCTAAAGATGAGAGATAGCTAGATGACCTGTGTTTTACTGCACTGACCCACTGCAGGTGCAGACCTATAGTTTGCATAGTGCAATGTTCTGCTCTTCTCTTTGGTAGCCTCCAAACCTAATAAAACCTTCTCCAGTTTGGCTCTCTTGAAAGAAAAAAACTCAACATCAAAGACAATGGGAAATTAATTTTCATGTATTAGAGTTAATTCACACCAAATTCCTTTCAAATCTCAGTGTGCAGTAGTAGAGATTTCGTGTTTGGAGGATGTGAGTGTCGTAAAGTTTGGGCAGATGAACGTATTATGATGGAGTGAAAAATTAACGCAGGTTTAAAATCTCATTATACGTGAACTGTTCCTGGGTCATGTTATGTTGCTGTTACCCTGTAGGAAATTCTCAATAATTTACACTTCTCAGATAACTTCATCAAATTACTGAACATGTATAGCTGAGTAAAATCATGCAATGGGCTGATTCCTGGTTCCTTTTTGGAAAGGAGTAGTTTTCATTGTCCTCTTTCTTTCTTTTCTACTTTGCTTCTTCAGCCTTCCTTCAGGAAAGTCTCCTGATATGACAGTATAGATGAAAAAATACACATGGATTGTCATTTTATCAGTAGTCCATTCCATTGGCTGCATGTTTCTTTCCATTTTCAGTAGTTTGTCTATTCTGTTCTGTAGAGGTTTTAAGACATTGCCTTTGGAGATCTTGTTTACGTTCTAAGAGATCTTAATTTTATCTTAACTTGATGCTCAGTCTGACTTATTCTGTTCCTACTCTTAAATTAAAATTTATTGAAACCACATACAGAAATTTATATCCTATAGTCAGGTTTGCATCATTCCAAACACTCTAAACTGTTATTTCTATGTGGTTGCTCTAAAGGATGAAACAAGTCTTTCTCATAAGGCTCTAGCTAAATTTCTGAGGTGATGTCCTTAATATGCACTAGATCTAGTGTGAAAGCCTAGGAAGAATTTCTGCAAGGGTGGCTTTCCCCGTGCCTACTCCCATCAGGAATTTGAGACAGGAAATTTGGGGACTGGAAGGGGAGATTTCACCTTGGGTTATTTTAACAGCTTGGTCAGACTTTATGTGGTTGTCTGATTACTCCACAGTCATCTCTTCAATGGCTAATGTACTCACGTCACATGTCCTGTTCATGTAAAAAATGCAGGAGGCAGCAAACTGTTTAATGACTGTTTATGGTGGGAACAGCTGTAGGAGAGCTCTTTCCCTGGAGCAGTGAACACCCACAGCCTGCCATTTACCTGTCACTTCCAAAGCTCTATTGATCAGAAGCATGTAGCATTTCAGAGACAAAAGGCAAAAACCAGACAATGATGTCCTGCCTGGCTGGCTGAACAAGCCTTTTCCATGTACTGAAGGGGGTACATACAGAAATGTATGTGCAAATGTTTCCCTGTGACAGAGCAGGGGGAAAGAGCACATGTTGCCATGTTAAAGAGCGTATCATCAGATCACTCGATCTGTGCCTCTTTCACACAGAAATGTTCAGGAACATTTAAGTTACTCAAAAGATAGGGGATCTTTGTGACAGGTGACATAGGAGGTGGGCTTAGAAATGTGAAGGGAATAAGAAGAGGCTGAGGTTAAATGAGAGTTGGTGAAAGGAAACTGTAGTGTAATGTTTTGGAGCTGTAGATTATTCATCTGAAACCATGGAAAATAACCAGGGATTTCAGCTCTGGATGCAAAAACATAATCCCTCCTACCCGCCTTCCCATCTCAGTGCATCCCAGTCATGATGTAAGATGGCCCAAATGGGCTGGTACTGCCCATCTAGTCCCCCCCACCTCCACAGATGACTTTCTAAATTCAGCTCATTTTTCTCTATAGGAAATATTACAAGCAGTTACATATTTTGCCTGTCGGTACAAATATAAAGGTCGAATGAACGGGAAGGGAGGAAGAGGATGGCTGGGCAGCTGGACGACCCACATCCGAGTTGGGTGTGTGTGCCATATTGACCGGTAGAAACAGAGGGAAAAAAAGCCCCTTTGACTGGGTCAGGAGATCTGCAATGATCAAACAGCCTAGTAGGCAGCGTGAAAACTGAAGGACAGGTGTACTGTGCTGTGGCCACCACAGTCCTTAGTGTCCATCAGTTAGGGTGTCTGTGAGAGCTTTCTGTGCCTCCCTTTTTGCTCAGGTACTTGGGTTTCCTCCTGCTGAAAGCAAGGGACAACCCCACAGTGCAGTTGGGCAGCACTGGTCATTGCCATCACCAGCTTGACTTTGTCAGTACTTGGGAGCTGCTTTTCTCAAGAGCTAAAGCAAAGCCCATAGTTCAGTCTTACACAACAATGCAAAAACAGTCAAATCTCTTGTATTTAACACACAGCTGAACATGCCACCAAATGGCCACTTCATGCCTCATGCTGATTAGGAGATTATTATTAAGACTTGTAACATGTGCCAATTTGGGGGAATATGTAGCTGGTATAATAAAGTATGGGCTGGCTGAGATGTTATTTTCCATTTTACTGGTATCAACAACTGCAACAGCTTCTCAGCATTGCCATTTCTAATAAGTTTTTTTTTTTTTTAATTTAAGAATTAAGTAACAATAGAAGTCACTGCAGAGGAGAAATTCAAAGGCCTTTGTCACGGGTGGTCAAGGAGGGTTCATCATGTATAAGGGAACCAGCAGGGAGAGAAAGCATGGAAAGGCTTTTGAGTGGAACTATCTATTAGATGAGTGTGATACGGTCCTATACATATTTATAGCATTCATAGCTGTGTAGCCATATTGGTCTAAAGTTTCTTTAGGAAGGTAAGGTTTGTAGCACAGAACCTAAAGAAGGACTTGGCTGCCTAAAAGCTTGGTTTTTTGAATGTGCCACTTCATCTGATGAAAGTAATGCTTCTTCCAACAAGTTTTACTTTGCTGATGGACTTCATTAGATACTTTTCATGGCAAGGATGGATAGGCATAAATTCAATGCTCCATTCATTGCTGTTATGCATATAAAAGAAATGTTGTAGAATGAAAAGTATTACCTCTACTATAACTTTTGACCAGGAGCTAGGAATGTGATTCTTTCTGTAACCCACAAAATTCCTGTCAAACATCAGTTCAGTTAAGTGGCCTATTGGTTGTTTCTTTGCCATTCTCAGTTCCTCCCATGTCTAGAGGCTGAACAGCTCCCCTGCTCCTGTCTAAAGGTGTGCTCTGGGTATGCCAAAGTACTCCATGTGCAGGGAAGTCATTCCTGTAGTGAAGCTTTTGAGATTAGTCCCGTCCCCCTCAGATCAAATCAGGATAACCTAGTCTTTAGCACAGCTAACCTAGGCAATTAAAGAGGCAGCATAAGCTATGCTAAGGATTTGGTTCACTTAAAATGAGAATTTTGCTGTCAAGTACACAATGTATCTGAATTATGTATTCACAGATCACAACAACATCAGTAATTAGAGTTATTAGTCTTCCATTAGTCTTCCAGCCTCTTCTCTGTGGCATTTTCAAAGCACATTTCAGTGTCATACAAAGATAACGCATCTCAGGGAAGTAGGAAAAGAGTAGTATTGTTGACAGAGTGATTACAAAGCAGAAATGGGCCAAGACAGAAATTTGTACAGACCACTTCACTCAAGCTCCGAGCTTTAATTTCTATTCTGTATTCACTTTGTATATTGGATCCCAAGAAAATGAATGTACCATCAGCAGTAGGAATAAGAAGCAGGGAGGTGAACTGCCTCCCCACCCTACTTAGAGGGGCAGAATAGGACCTTGAATCCTCCTTTGGCCATTTATCCTACACAGTGACAGAGCTTCATGAGAAAGGCAGTGTTTGAATTACTGGACCTAATTAATTTTCTTCCCCTGAACCACACTGCAGACAAGTCACTCAGCCAGGTGCGAGTTTCAGGTCTTATTGCCTTAGGATAACTCTAACAGCTATCAATAACATGATTGAAGGTGTATCCACTTCCTAACACTTCTTTACTGTGTTAGGTTACCCACTGTCACCACCATGTACAGGTTTTGTTAGGACTGTATGAGAAGTGCTTCAGAACCAGGAAAGATCTTTATATATGCTCATATAAACACACATATGCATTTTCTTCAGGAACATAGGCAGGCATCAGTTCTCTAGACTACACAGTTATTCTGCCTGGGCCTGAAACATGTCTTATTTTAAAACCCTTTGAAAGCAGTAACAGTTTGGTTAGAAAAGTGTTCTCAAGACATAACTGTGGGAGAATGAAGTGAGTAGTTTTGTCCTGAGTCAAGGCTAAATGAGTAATTTTACAAGCCTAACAATGTGTTCACAGTTTCAAAAAAAAAAAAAGACTCTCTGATTTTATTTTCTGCATGAGCGTATGAGAGCCTGTACTGGAGACACTACAAGGGCATGAATTGTTATGCAAAGACTACACAGCAGCAGGTATCCTATGGAAGCTCCTGGAGTTTATTCCTCAAAATAGTCTGACCTGACCTTAAAGTTGCTCTTCACACAGAGCCAGCCTACCATTTGGGGTGGGATAAAGTTTGGGTGAAGTTGAATCCACTTAATTGTTTTTTTGACATGTTCAGGAGATGGTGAAATAGGTTTGAAACAAGTTTCAAGCAAACATGTTGCCTTTTTAAGGAAAATGATGGTGGCTGGCCTCCTATTGGGAAGGAGACTTTGACTCTTCTGCAGCCATTCTGGCCTGAACCACACAGTGGTAATTGGTTACCAGCACAGTAGGCCCAAAGCGCAGTTTTAAAATGCTCCCTTTGATCAGGGGAACAGGCAATGCACAACAGTAAAGAAGACTTGGTTGGTTTGGGGTTACGGCAAACAGGCAGAAGAGCTTTGTATCTCTCTGGTCCGGGTACCTCAGAGCCAGCAAAACCTGTCATGATTCCCCTGTGTGAGTAACAGTTATTCAACATTTATGTTGAGTTAAGGTCTCCTAAAAGCCTCTGGTGACTCTGCCTTTCTGTTCCCTTCTCCTTCTAAAGCTCTCTGTTTTTATTTGTTTGCATAATAAACGTAGTAGCTGATTAAAAAAAAACAGGTTGCTGCTACTGTCTCTTAGCTCTCTAGGCAGGTGACTGTCCTCACCTCCTGTTTGGCAGCTGCAGATAATACTCTGGAAAGTGTTTTATACATTTCCAGAGTAGCAAAGAGATGTTAGCTTTGCTGAATCACCCAGCTCTTTACCTACATGTAGCGGTAGACACTCCTTGCATTGAGAGAAGTGCTTCATAGCATCCCTGAACTCACAGTGTCCTTCTTCTCCACGCCCCATAACAACTGTGCTACTTCTTTTATCCCCTCTAGAGCAACCACAGAAACAGTGAGGAGGCCCTCGTAGCTTCCTGTAAATGGCTTTTGCGGGGCAGGGTGCCTTGTGCTTCTGGGACTTCTGCAGAGGAATTCCTGCCTCTATTTGAAACACACTCCAGATGGATCTCCAGGTCCCAAACATCTGCCTTTATTTTCTCACCACATCCTTGACTTTAACACCTCTTTTTTTCCCCAGACTGTTAAAAATGAACAACTTTTTGAAAGAATTGGTATGCTTAATTCTCCAGCAAAAAAATTCTATGGTGACTTTTCTGGACTTAAGAAATCCTGCTGTTTAAATTGTTGTATATTTATTAGATGGTTGTATATATATCTATCGTAAATTTTGTTGGAACAGACATCAATAATCACTTTTGGTATTTAAAGTAAAGGCTATACATAACAGAGTTTCGATGACACTTTCACATGCGATTATGAATGATACATAAAGCAATTTGTATGTCTAGCTTTTTTCTCAGCAAATTAAGATGTGCTATAGCTTCCTAGTGGTTGCTTAACTGTTGGATAGCAGTATGAGTATTTGGAGCATTATGAAAGTGAAATTTCATAGTTAATAATAAATATCAGTATCCAGTTTCTTACCTATTTTGAGTTAATACAGGCCCCATTGAAGTCGGAGAATTTTAATTTTAATTTCAATAAAATCGGACTCTCATCCTCCCATTATAAAGGACTTTTAACAGCTATTTATAATCTTGTCAAAAATTGTGTTTGAGTGAAACTAATCCCATAGTTCTTTTATTAAGACAGAATGATAATGGAGGAGGAGAAGCTTTTAAATGCTTCTGTTTAAAAGAACTGCAGTATGAACAGCTCTAATGCTATGGCAGAAAAATTCTGGTTTGAAGAGTGTCTCTAGCTCAGATAACTGCTGCAATTAGCACAGTAAGATCATTCTGGAGTGACCACATTAAAAGGATTAAACAAAGACTCTTTTCTACATGCATGCCAAAGCTGCCTTTCTCTTCTTTCAGCAAATACAAAGAGGGAGTAATTTCATTGTAATCAGCTGTGTAAACTAGGGCATGCAAAGGTTACCTAAGCTTTAACACAATGCTAAAGCCGAAGGTGTGCTGACCTTTGCGTTCTCTGACTGTTGTGCGTGTGCCTGTAAGCGGAGCTGGGAAGTTCTCCCTCTGAAGGTGTGAGCTCTCAATCAGATAGGGGCACAAGTAATGCTGCCTCTTCTCAGGTGATGTTTAAAGGAGCAGACCAACTATCAATTTCTTTACGACTCCTGGAGCTAGAATCTGAATATATACTTTGTACTCTGCACCTAAGAGCAAGTCTGTATGCAATGACCCATGCTTTTACCTCTCAGATTATCAGAGATGGCTGCTGCATGGCTTTTTTTCTCTATGCAGTAGAAAATCTGGTCTCTTTGAAACAAGAGCCAATTTTGTGACTATGTTTTTCAAGTTCTCACACATTAATGAAAAGCAACTACTGGAGAGCACAGAGAGCCCTGCAGAAAGCTATCACAGAATCACAGAATCACAGAATCACTGAGGTTGGAAGGGACCTCTGGAGATCATCTAGTCCAACCCCCCTGCTCAAGCAGGGTCACCTAGAGCAC
>NW_020449384.1:0-1830 GCF_003343035.1 Apteryx rowi | reverse complement strand
GCACACAGCAGTCCATGGGTGCTGATGGGATGCTTGCAGGGTTTTCTCTTTTTCTCTACTGGCTCCACTACTGTTTAATTTCTTCATTAATGACCTGGATGATGGGACCAAGTGCACCTTCAGCAAGCCTGCAGACAATACAAAATGGTCGTGATAGGCTAGAGAAATGGGCCAACAGGAACCTCCTGCAGTTCAGCAGAGGGAAACGCCAAGTCCTACCCCTGGCAAGGAATAACGCCATGTTGCGGGAGCTGGGAGCGTAGAGTCTGGAGAAGAGAAGGCTCAGGAGGGCCCTTGTCTTACCTGGTRAAGGGTATCCTGCACACCTGCTCTGAATTCTAGGACCTACTGCCCTCTCTGTGCTTGAACAAGCTGGAATATGGGACCTCCCCTTTATGCGGCCAGGGGAACTGAAGGACAGTGGACAGGAGGGGGTGCCTGCGGGCGAACCCACAATCTTCCCTCCTCTTGTCATCCAAGGGAAGCCCAAGGCTCTCCTGGCCTCAGCTCCCACCGTATGCTTCTCCTCCCCTCTGTCTCAGCCCACGCAGCCTCCTGAGAGACAGCAAGGCCACAGGCACGTGGACGAGCACCTCGCCAAAGCCTGGCCTTAGCTAGAAAGCTCTCAGGAAGGTCCTGATGACGGTGAAAGAGAGCAGAAGCCCGCAGCTCCCACTCCAAAACCAGACGCTACGGAAAGGCTAAGCAGGAAGCAGGCCATTAGCAGAACACAGGTCAATCAGCACAGCCCCTCGCAGAGCATCCTTTATTTAGCTGCTGACTTTATGGCCCTGCAGCACACCCCTTGGATGAGCCTGCGGGAGGTTCTGGGGCTCTCCGAGTCTCCCCTGGCCGGCACAGYGTGGTTCCCTGTCGCTGGGAAGACAGCATCCCTCTCAGGGCAGGCAGTGCAGTGGGGCCGTAGTATGCAGGCAGCTCCTCCACAGCCAGCCCTGGGGCATTCCCATCGACCCCCTTGCCAGCAGTCTTCAGGGCCGTCTGTAGGGATGTAGGGGCCGGTGCTGGAACCTGGAGCGGCCTGCCCTCCTGTCTCGCCCAGACAGCACCGAGCTGCTGCTCCCAGCATCCGAGCAGCCCTGGGAGGATGCTAATGCTGCCTGGCTGGTGCTGGGGCAGCCTGGTGCCAGCTGGACGCTGTAAGGGGAGGCAGAAAGGTCAGCAGATCCACCCCACACCCGCTGGACTGGTGAGGTCAGAGCAGTGCCCCGCAACTCTCACGGGGGTGGAGAGGCTCCGCCACCCCCACCCTGACCACCCCCTGCCAGGGCCTGCCTGACACCTGCCTCTAGCCCTGGCACCCAGGTCCTCGGCCTCTTACCAGTGCTCTGGCCAGCACAGCCGTCACACTCCCACAGGCCCGTGGCATCCCCCACGGAGGAGCATCGGCGGTGGCTCACGCTGGCAGCGCATGAGGAGCACAGCAGCAGTTGCCATGGGCTGCGGAAGCAAACAGGCTGGTGACCACGGAGGCCCCAGCAGGGAGTGATGCCAGGAAGTCTCCCAAGGACAAAGTGGCCAGAGAGGGGCAGTGCCCAGCAGAGCTGCCTGGCCTGGCCCCACCTGGCTGCCAAGAGTCCTTGCTYCCCAAGTGCTGGCTGAGACAAACGAACCTGGGCAGAACCCAGGACCCTGGGGGGCCCCCCACCTTGTTGCAAGCCCTTCAAACATCTGGCCAAGCCACTGCTAAGGCATCTGCCTCCTCTGAGGAGCCCGGGAAACTGCTCCTGCAGAGACTTACCCCTCCTCTTCTGACTGCTCCCTGCCTCCCTGGTAAAGGCACCGGCTGGCATCACAGTGGCTATACGTTCC
>NW_020449383.1:0-1746 GCF_003343035.1 Apteryx rowi | reverse complement strand
GTGATGCCTGGGGTGTCAAGCACAACCATATGTCTCCAGCACATACCGCATGGGACCTGCCTGTGTCCAAACAACTGAATCCCACTTCTGTCTTTAGGTGAAGTCCATGCCCTCTACATCCAAGTGTGCAGCABAGAGCTGCACATCACACCAAGGGCTCTACTCATGTCCCTGCACGCTTAACACCTTCTAGCTCTGCTCTCCCTGAACCTCTTCAACTCCCACATGATACAAACAGGGACTGTGCTAATGATGTCCATAGGGTGGCTGCATGGCAGGCTGTGCAGGCCCAAGAACTTTCTCAGGGGCATCTTCTCCTTCCTGAAGGTATTCAAAACCCGCCTAAATGCGATGCTGCGCAACGTGATCTAGGCGAACCTGCTTGAGCAGGAGGGTTGGACTTCGATGATCTCCAGAGGTCCCTTCCAACCTCTACCATTCTCTGATTCTGTGATTCTGTGAACAGCACCCACCAAGCACAAAGATGGTCCATACCAATACTCAGGAAAACTAGTAGACATCTCAGCACAACAGCTGGACTAAACAGTGTATTGTTGTGAAGCAAAGTAGGGTTGCTGTTTGGGAAGCCAAAGCTCCTCTAGGATAGACACTTGCAGGGGACGTCAAGGTGTCACAAAGGAGTGATGCACTTCACTTGTTAGAGGGAAGCAGTACTATGTTTATTGCAGTAAGTAGAGACTTAAGAAAGTTCAATCATAAATAAATGATTTAATGAGGTTCGATTGGCAAAGTTCACTCAGTTATTTATGGCATGAAGGACAGGGTCAGATGCACTCGCAGTGGAGACCCTCCCGTTGAGTCATGAGGTTCAGAAAGGACCCCCTTGCTTTCTAAACTCCCTCACAGAGGAGCCTGGGTGTGGCTGGATCCAATCTTAGTCCCAGACTTGGTCAACAGTTCATGTCTAAAGGAGTGTGTGCAAAGGGGACCCTCCCATTGAGTCACGAGGTTCGGAAAGGACCCCCTTGCTTTCCAAACTCCTCCTCAGAAGAGCCTGAGGGTGGCTGGATCCAATCCTCGATTCAGACTTGGTCAACAGTTGATGTCTAAGGGATTATGTGCACAATTAATCAGAGATATAACTCAGCAAATTTTCGTGAAGTTTTGCAGTGTTTCAGCATGCTATTAATCACTTACCGAGGTTCTGTTGTGGGTAAGGAATCTCTCAACCTCGAGGAGGAACCTTGAGAGGCATCCCTGCTCAAGAGGAGGTTCTGCAGTGCAGCCCACTGCCATGCAGAAAAACTCACTGGGCTCTGGGCTGCCCCCTAGTTATGGGGGTGGGTGGGAAATGATTGACTCATAGTCATATTTGCATGCTAGATTGGTCTTAGTTGGCGCATGCTCAATTAGCCCCTGCATACATGCTGTTTACAGGGAGGTCAGGTTGAGGGGGAGAGAGCACATCAGTGAGGGGGGAAATTAGCACACCGTCACAGCATGTTTGCACTTTTGTGGCACATCATCTCTATCTTAAGCACTGCAGACTGAGAAACCTTGCTGAGGACTTTTACAAGCAAAGCGCCTGCTCTGGTGCCCAAAGGAGGAAGGCTCTCTCCTCTCCCATGTTCTCCTACATCCTGCTTCTACAAAAAGAGGGACCCACAGGAGAAACCAGTCTTGAGGCTCACCAAAGCATCCCAACGCGTGGCCACGCTTTGTGCTGTTTCAACCCACAGGACTTTGAGCCTGGTCCTGTAAAAATGCCAAGCCCCAAACCAACCC
>NW_020449382.1:0-1834 GCF_003343035.1 Apteryx rowi | reverse complement strand
GTAAATTATAAAGATAAGGAAGGGCCTTCCGTCCCTCCCTTTCACGCGACAGCTACACAGCCAAGAATTGAGACTGGGCAATAACACTGCCAGGCTTTCTGCAGGGGCAAGGATCAAGAAACTCAGGAGACACTGTCTTTGCTAATGGAGAAGTCAGTGGGGGCAAGCACTACAGAAGGCACTCGATTGCCTGCCACCTCCAGGTGGGCCAACGGAGATCAGATTGCTTGACCTTAAATAAGATTCCCAAAGAAATCAAAGGAGTACAGGACACCTCAGCAACTTACACAAATGGCTGCAAGTGGTTCTGCCTTTTACGCCAGCCTCTGTATGCAGGAGGCAGAAATCTTTGTGCACACTTCATCTTCTTCACAGGCCAGAACACCCGTGTTCCTGAAGGTGAAGACCACAAGCTCCTTGTTCCCCATGCAGGAAGAAAACAAGCAGATGTTCTCTTTTACGCAACCTTCCACCATATGCCACGAGAAGGAGGTGGCCAACGGCAACGGCCGGCAGTTCAGTGGCTCGATTTTGATCTCTTCTGCAAGGAAGAGGAACAATGCCACTGCCACAGAAAGCCAAATTTCCATTGCTGGGATATGAAGAAATGTAAGCAGCATAGAGCAGCTCAAAGAGAGCCTAACTTGATGCCATATTCATAGCAAAGTACTACAGAAAAGGTCCTTCTCAGAAACAGCTCTTTGGGTGCTGGTTTGCTTTGGGGGACCTGAAGCTCTCCCTCGGCCCTCCCTCAGAATTCCCTACTTCTCCCAGCCCCTTCCAAGGAGCAGGGAGCACCCACTCCCCATCCATGGTCAGGGAAAGCAGAGGATGGCTGCTGCCTTCTCACCAGGGAGAGCCACTTTGGGGTGCCAGAGCTCCCACAGCCAGGCCATGTCCATGCCCAGCTGGAAGACAGATCTTCGAACTGTCAGCACCTCGTCTTCGCTGACGTGGAATTGCTCTCAGACCGTACCAAAGGTCCCAAGCCTTCCTACCAGGRCTCCCTGCACACAGAAGAGACAAAAAGGCCCAGGAGGATGCATATTAAAGGTGGGAAAAGGTTTGACTGTCAGAGTGTGAGCACGCTGCTCTGTGCCCTCTCTGCTCCTGGGCTACAAATGGGGAAGGATTGCTCCCAGAGGCCCTGGGCTCTCAAGACAACTGGAACCCTCTGGGCTGAGGGCGATCAGCATGCCTGCCCGTCCAGCATCAGCTGTTCCAGGATGCAGTCAGACACAGCATCCCAAATAGTGACAATCTCTGGAAAGCAAGGGAAAAACACGTCAAGCCCCAGGCAAGTCAGCTCACAACCTCTTGGCATGCTCCTAACCCAGGGGGTGACACATGCAAGTGTACACAGACCCTCCAAAAAACCACTGCAATGACTGCGTAGCTGGGCTTTGACCCCAGTTCAGACTGCTGTCCTCACTCTGAGCCCAGGGGAGGTCTAGAGTTGAAAGAGGGACATGGGAAGGGTTTGGGACAAGGGCTGTGGTCATCTGACCCCCAGAAAGGGATGGTATCTCCAAGCCCAAAACATGCTCTTCCAACCTGGAGGCACAAGATGATCCAGAGGAGAGGAATGGAGGTTCTCCTCAAGAAGAAGACGACTTGATTTTATTACAAAGTGAAGGGTTTATTTCCAACACGCGCATTTCTGGCAGGCCCCCGAGAGCCCTGTGAGTGCTGCAGGATACACCAGCCTCTAGGTTTCAGGGTCCCTTTCCTCCCAGAGACAGATCCCAAAGGGGGACCCACTCCTGGGGAAACCCAGCTTGGGATTGCCCCCACTCCCCACCCCATCCAGGGGGAAGGTGCTCCCAAAGCTCTT
>NW_020449381.1:0-1799 GCF_003343035.1 Apteryx rowi | reverse complement strand
ACCTACCCAGGCACCTCTTCCTGGCGTGGGAATGCCAGCGTGGGAACAACCTCCCAGCTGCCCCTTCCTGGTGTGGGAATGCCAGCGTGGGAATGGCAGCGTGGGAATGCCCGCCTGGCTGCCCCTTCCCAGTGTGGGAATGCCAGCATGGGAACGGCAGCACAGGAACACCAGCACGGGAACATCAGTGCGGGAACACCCGCCCGGCCACCCCTTCCCGGCGCGGGAACACGCGGCCGGGCCGGCACAGTGCCCACGGAGCATCCCGGAGGTCTGATGGTGCATCTTGGTGGCAGCGGCAGCGGCGGCAGTGATCCCGGGCTCCCTCTTTCCCACCTTGCCGCTGTCCTGCCGCCAGCGGCGGGCGCGGGGGGAGCCGGGCGGCTGCCGCTCCTCGGGGCCGACGTCGCCGCGCGTGGTTCTGCTTCTCGCAAGCTGTAAACATATTTTAAAAATTTAAAGGCTTGCGAATCCTGACCCCGTGCTAATAACAGCAGAATAACAAAACCCGCAGAGGAACTAATCACCGTTATTAGAGCCTATTCCAAAATTGCCTTCTATTATTATTAATGAGGCCGATTAGCATTTTTTCTTATTCAAGAGAACGTAAAGATCTTGGGAAAGACGCAACAATYACGAAGCGAAGAAAGATCTATTTCTTTTTTTTTAATGACAAAACACCCCAGAATGGATGGGGCTTCAGTGTTTATTTTCTGTTTTCTTCTGTTTTGCTGAGAAATCGTTTTATTTCTGTTGAATTTGCCACGTAAATATTTACATGCGATTTGCATTTTCTCGCAGCCGATTCATAATAACGTTCTGTACTGGGAATCTTTTTCTGTGTGGTTTTTTTTTCTTCCCCTCCCTGTTTTGTTTTAAATAACACAGCTTCTGGGGAAAAGCTAAACTGGTTTGGTGAAGGAGGTGATCGTCTTCCGGGCTGACGTGACTAGAGGAAAAGGGGAAAATCCATGCCGTGATTCCCGAAAGCGGAATCGCTGCGCAAGTCGCGCGCCTGTAAATCTCCTTCTAACGGGGGCGTCTGCACGTTTGCTTGCGCTCGAGACGCTTTCCCATCCGCTTCCTTTCGGGAGGAAGGAGGAAAAACGGTGGCGCGGAGCTGAGCGAGCCGGAGGGATCCCCCTCTCCCGCTGCTTCCGATTACCGCGGCCGCAGTGAAAAGCCTAGACGGCACCGACGGCACCGTCGCCCTCGGAAGGATCCCGCCGCGCCGCGCCGCGCCGTGCCGGTTCCCACGCTCGTCCCGCGGCCGGGAACGGCGCCGGGGGCCGAAACCCGCGCCGAAGCCGCCCCCCGGGGCCGGGCAGCTGGGGCCGCCGCTGCCGCTCGCTTTTATTTATGTTGTGGCTTCTTTTCTTAAAAGCGCGCGGTGGTAAAAACCCCCTTTCCCGCGCGCCCCTCCTCATCGCGCTATAATTCCTATTCTTGCCTCATCAGCAGCGCCGAGATTTACAATTACGTCCCAAAAAAAAAAAAGAGAGAGAAAAGAAAAGGAGAGAAAAGAAAAGAGGAAAAACGGCGTTAGGGCTGCGGCACGCGCGGAAGCGGAGGGATTCAAAGTTAAGGGTGCAACTCTGCCCTTCACTCGCGGCAGCGGTGCCGCGCGCTTCCGGACGGCCGGGCTCGGCGCCGGCTCCCTCCGTACCATTTCCATGACAATGGCGCTTCCTCGCCCGCGGCAAACGCCTCCGGGGGGGGGGGGGGTTAAATCCCTTGCTAAGAAAAAAAAATAAAATAAAAAAAGCAAAAGAGCTTATGGATCTTTCTTTTCCCGAGTA
>NW_020449380.1:0-1722 GCF_003343035.1 Apteryx rowi | reverse complement strand
GCCTGGATCCCACAGATGGCTCGGCGCAGTTCTGGCCAGCCGGGGGGGCGGCCGAGACGGTGGAGGCCACGGGCTACGGGCTGCTGGCGCTGCTGAGGCTCAACGACGTGGCCGGGGCCCTGCGGGCGGCCCGGTGGCTCCGTGAGCAGAGCAACTACGGAGGTGGCTTCCACTCCACCCAGGTGCCCGGATGCCTGGGTCCCTCAGACACCTGGGACCCCGGGGTGGGAATGCCCAGGACACCTGGGTCCCTCAGATGCCTGGGACCCCCGGGTGGTGGGCGACCCGGACACCTGGGTTCCTCAGACATCTGGGTCCCTCAGATGTCTGGGACCCCAGGGTGGTGGGTGACCTGGACGCCTGGGTCCCTTGGATGCCTGGGACCTTCAGACACCTGGGACCCCGGGGTGGGGGGGGTGACCTGGACTCCTGGGCCCCTCGGATATCTGGGACCCCATGGTGGTGGCTGACCCAGATGCCTGGGTGCCTCAGACACCTGGGTCCCTTGGATGCCTGGGACCTTCTGACACCTGGGACTCCAGGGTGGTGGGTGACCCAGGCTCCTGGGTCCCTCAGACACCTGGGTCCCTCGGATGCCTAGATCCCTAGGGTGGAGTTGCCAGGACATCTGAGTCCCTGGAGTGGGGGGCGCCCCAGACACCTAGGTCCCTAGGGTGACAGGGCGCACCGATGCCTGAGTCCTTCAAACACAAGGGTCACCAGGATGGTGGGGTGCCCCAGACACCTGGGTCCCCTGGGTTGGACACCTGGGTCCCTGGGGGTGGTGGGGTGCCATGGCCCGCCCGGACGCCTGGGTTCCTCAGGACACGGTGGTGGCACTGGAGGCACTGAGCGAGCTGTGGCTGAACTCGTTGCACCCAGAGGAGCTCGGCCTTGACGTCACCTTCGCGTGGCCACCGGGCCTCGGGGGACATGGCGCAGCTGGGGGGACACGGGTGACATTGCAGAAGGGGCTGGAGCATGTCGAGAAGCAGCTGGAGGTGGGACGGGAACAAGGGGACATGGGGGACATGGGGGACATGGGAGGACATGAGAGACATGAGGGGACATGGAGACATGGAGGTACATGGGGGACATGGGAGGACATGGAGGAACATGAGAGGACACAGAGGGACATGGAGGACACAGGCGAACATGGAGGAACATGGGGGACATCGGGGGGTCTGTGGGTCCCTTGGTCCCTGTTGTCCTCCCCATGTCCCGCCATGTCCCCAGGTGCCCCTGGGCAGCCCCGTGACGGTGCAGGTGGAAGGCGAAGGCCAGGGGACCCTCACCGTGAGTGACCGCCTGGACACCTGGGTCCCTCAAGGGTGGGGTGAGCCCCGTTGTCTGGGACCCCCCTTCCAGGTGCTGGGGTCCCCTCCTGGACACCTGGGTCCCCCGGACATCTGGGTCCCTCCCAGACTCCTGTTTCCCACCCTGCCACCTGGGTCCCCCCAGATGCCTGGGTCCCTCCCCGAATGCCTGGGTCCCTCCCAGACACCTGGGTCCCCCTGGACACCTGGGTCCTTCCCAGACACCTGGGTCCCTCCCTGGACATCTGGGTCCCTCCCCGGACGCCTGGGTCCCTCCCAGACACCTGGATCCCTCCTGGACACCTGGGTCCCTCCCGGACACCTGGGTCCCCCTCGGACGCCTGGGTCCCCTCTCCCGGACGCCTGGGCCCACAGGTGCTGCGGCGGTACCGGGTGATGTCTCCTG
>NW_020449379.1:0-1844 GCF_003343035.1 Apteryx rowi | reverse complement strand
GTAGCCCATGAGATTCCTGCAGCATGTTGAAGACAATTTCTTAACACAGGCAGTTGACGAGCTGACTACAGAGGTATTCTGCTGGGTCTGTTACTACTTATTTATTCACACACACACACACACACACGTGCACTCCCCTGCTCTTCTCCAGGAATGCTCCTACTCCCCAGAGAGCCTTTCCCCAGGTGAGTGCGTCCATGGTGGCCTGGCCAGCCATGTCTGGACCCCCTTCCCCGCGCTCCCCACGGCCCCAAGCTGGTGGTACTACTCTGCCGGAGTCCCCTTCCTTTCCCCTTCAGATGCTGCTCTGCAGGGGCAGCCCCTTTCGCTGGGGAAAGGTGACCATGGACCTCCCTGCAGTCAGAGGATGGTACTGCACTCCACAGCAGCCTTGGGGGCCCAGGGCATCCCCAGGTGTCTCCCACAAGGGCTGGGCAGGGCCACCTGAGCAGTTCCAGCTCCTTCACCCAGCTGGGAGCAGGGTGTGGCCAGTGCCCCTGCGAGGCAAGCAGTGACCCTCGGTGCCCAGGACTTCTGCGTGGGGGCAGAGCCAGGCCCCGCACCCAGGAGTCCTGGGGGCCACCTCGACCCCTGATCCGCACGCAACAGGCAGGCTCCCAGGGCAGCCACCAGCCCTCCCCACACACCGCCAGTTTGGGAGTGCGTGTCCCATGCAATTGCATTCCTGGAAGAGCCCCTAAGGCCTCAGCGTCATGGGTGAGCAGCCTGAGCACTGGCAGCTTCACAAATGGGACCTGCATGGCCGTGCCTGGAGTTCCCACTAGGAAGCTTCTCCTTCTCCACTCTCCTCCTCCTGCGCACGTCAGTGCAGGGTGGGGAGGACTGGGCACAGCCTGGCGAGAGGGGAGGTGTCGCTGTGAGGCAGGATGTCCCACAGCGACCTCACACCGCGTCACAGGCCCTGTCGCAGAGGGGCTGCAGGGACTCGCCCCCGTCCCCCCGCCCTACAGCAGCAAGAGGAGCTGCACTGGGTGGAGCAGGGCACTGACCCCACCCCGCCATCTACTGCCCACTGCCCCAGGGGGCTCTTTCCCAATCCCTCCAATTGTGGCCCTTCAGCTACCTGCAAGGACTGCTCTTCCCAGAGCTGCAAGTGCCCGGAAGGGTAAAGGTCAGCGGTGGACCTACAGCTGGGAAACAATAGTCACCAAAAATTCTTCGGATCTCCAAAGCCCAGGCTGCACAACTTTGCCCTCTGGCAGGCAAATGCAACTTTAAGAAGCGATGACTAAGACAGCAACGTATGGGCTGCTGTGTCCGCCCTACGGCCCAGGGCCTGCACGCTCCCTGCACCAGCCGCACGGGGAACCTCCTGCCCCCTCAGCTCTCCTGCTGGCACAGGCTCTGCAGGGGGCAGGGCAGCCCCTGCAGGCAATCTTCGGCATGCTCCTGCCCCTTCCTCTCGTGCACTACAGCCCTGAGGGATGTGTCCGAGGCACCCCAACTCCTCTCCCATCCCGCAAGCCGAGGACCCATGCCTGGCCATGCCGGGACCTCGCCACACAGCTCCTGCCCAGCGCAGGAAACCAAGGTGACCACGGACTTCCCTGCAGCCAGAGGACAGTGCTGTGCTCCACAACAGCCTTGGGGGCCCAGAGCATCCCCAGGTGTCTCCCCACAGGGCCCAGCTCCCCCCGTAGTCGGGGCCTGCACACACAGGCTGGGCACAGCCACCGAGCAGCTCCAGCTCCTTCGCCCAGCCAGGAGTGGAGGTTGGCTAGGTGAACTAACTGTGCTCGCTGGGACCTGACGCTTAAAGGTTTTGAAGCCTGGGCAGGAATTGAGCACTGTCCAATGATGCCAGCATCTCCAGCTCGAGTGGA
>NW_020449378.1:0-1844 GCF_003343035.1 Apteryx rowi | reverse complement strand
CAGCTGAGTTGGACACCTGACCTGTCAGGTCAGAAATGACTGCCTTAGAGAAGAGAGGAGCATGTGGAAAGGTGAGGGACATCATTCTGAGGGGGCTGGCAAGTTATCTGCATAAAACAACTTCAGCTTTGCAAGCTGATTCTCAGCTATGACCCATGAAGTATTTCCTGCTGACTTGCAGGCAAGTGCTTGAACATCACTACTCACTGTAGTCACTGCACATCTGGGAGAAGTGGTTTTAAAGGCCAATTATTTTCTGAAGAAATACTTTGTCTTTGGAAGTTTCCCATATTTTGCCCATTTTAAAAGCTAATGACTGTGGCACTGCCGCTTGAAAGAGCGCCTCTGAGTGTTCAACCTTGGCAAGACCATTTCCTTGTTAACTGTGTGCGTGGGAAAAGTCCCACATGATCCAAACTGCTCTCTGAGGCCTCCCGTTGGATGTCAGCCCCTGGATGTCTTGTGTCAGAGCCCAGGGCAGTTCACAGGGTGCAGGGGAGAGCCCCGAAACAGCGAGACCTTCAGCAGGAAGACCTCAAGATCCTCTCCAGAATTCACTGGATTGGAGGGGGGTTAATCGGATGGTTAAGTAAGGGCTATTTGGGGGATACTACTGTGTTATAAGGAAAGAGTTTCTAGGGTCCTGCCACATGAGAAGAAAAGAGTGTCTGCACCAATTATGTATATGGGTCGTATCCCCATTAGCCTTTGCTCATAGGAAAGAGAGGCAACTGCTATGCCTCTAGCCTAAAAAACTTACCTGCTATGCCTAAAAAACATCTTGTGTTTGGACAGATCCCAGAAGTGTTAACGTCAAGAATCTCCAAGAAGGAACCCTTTCTGAAAGATGACCTCCTATACTCCAAATACTCTAAGCTGCATATTTGTATGTATTTCAGTCTATGTGGGATATCTGGCTGCACATCCTGAAAAGAGCTTTGGAAACACAAGGCCTGAACCTCAGTGCACACAAGGCAGCAGGCTGCCAGCAACCTTGGCTCACACCACCAGGGCAGCCTGGGCCCTGTGAGCCAAGGCACCTCCTCACCTCGCAGTGCTCCCTAGCTCCCCAGCCTGGCAGGGCTCCCCACGCACAGCACTGCTCTCTCCAGACAGCTCTTCCTGCATGCAACACCAAGACACTGGGGCCACCGCCTGTCCCCACCACAGGCCACCCCACCACTGGCACATGGTGGTGATGKGTGACTCCTATTTTATGCCCTGACAAATTGAGACATGGAGAAGGACTGCCTTCCAGTACATGAGGGGAAATCTCTCTGCTTTCTTCCTGGGTGCCGCATCTCCATGGTGGTGACCTACTGAGCCCCCAGATGACGCAAGCTGAGGTCACAGTGATATGTGCTGCACCACAGGGAGGTCTCTTTGGTGCTTCCCTGCAATGCCSAGGCACTGCTGGGCACTGCTCACATGCTCCCCACCTCTGCCCTTCAGAGCTGCTCCACAGCATGGAGTGGGGACAGGAGGCAGCAGGACGATGCTGGGTGGCTGCTCACCGACAGGCAGAGGAGCAGGGACATGTTGGAGAGGAGTTTTAGGGTAATGAGATGGGAAGAGTGTCCTTTTTCCCCTGGATGGACAGGTGAGCTGAGGGCAAGTGGGCAAGTGAGATAGATGGAGGACTGCTGGACCGAGACCATCACCCTGGACCACAGTTCCTTGTTCCCGGTGCTCCTGCAGCTCTACACCAAGGGGAAGGGCTTCGGGAGCTCCTTCCTGAGGTGTTGCACACAGARTGCTAATTCCAAAAATGGCTGTGGGTCCTGGGATGTGGGGGTGACTGGACAGTGCTGGGGGCTGCCACAAGAGCTCTGCCTGAGGGTCCC
>NW_020449377.1:0-1765 GCF_003343035.1 Apteryx rowi | reverse complement strand
GCCCCCCCTCCATGCACATGTATGTGCACATGCACAGCTCCACGCGTGTGCGTGGGGGGGGGGTCCATGCACGTGCATGCACGGCTCCCGTGTGCACGCACAGGAGCGTGTCTGCATGCATCGATGCATGTATGTGCGTGCACAGGGTCCCACGTGCGTGCGTGGGTCTGCGTGTGTGTGTCCGTGTGCACAGAGCCGTATGCGTGTGTCCGTATGTGTGCATGGATCTGTGTGTGCATGGAGGGATCTGTGCGTGCAAGCACAGAGCTACATGCGTGTGCGCTCTGCGTGTGCCTCGATCTGTGCGTGTGCAAGCGTGGAGCCGTATGAGCGTGCACGGAGCCACACGGGTGTGCGTGCGTGGATCCCTCTGTGTGCGTGTGCATGCATGCATCTCCGCGTGCAAGCGTGGAGCCGTGTGCGCCTGCATGGAGCCACGTGTGTGTGCGCGGAGCCATGTGCATGTGTATATGTGCACGGAGCCGCATGTGTGTGCACAGAGCTGCGTGCGTACACGCAAGCATGGAGCTCTGCCTGCACGGAGCCATGTGCATGTGCACRGAGCTGTTTGCATGTATCTATGTGCATGCACGGAGCTGTGTGTGCAAGCATGGAGCTGTGTGTGTCTGCACAGAGCCGTGTGCATGTGCACAGAGCCGTGTGCGTACATGTAGGCATCTTTACATGCAAGCATAGAGCTGCGTGTGCATGCACGGAGCTGTGTGCGTGTGTTTATGTGCCTGCACAGAGCCATGCACGCCTGCACAGAGCTGTGTGCGTGTGCACAGAGCTCTGTGTGTGTGTGTATGTGCATGCACGGAGCCGTATGCGTGTGCATGGAGCCGTGCACGCCTGTACGGAGCTGTGTACGTACATGCATGCATCTCTACATGCAAGCACGGAGCTGTATGTGTATGTGCCTGCACAGAGCCGTGTGTGTGTGTATGTGCCTGCACAGAGCTGCGTGCGTACACGCAAGCATGGAGCTGTGCCTGCACAGAGCCGTGTGTATGCGCACGGAGCCATGTGCATGTATGTATGTGCCTGCATGGAGCCATGTGCGTGCACAGAGCCGTGTGTGTGTGTGTATGTGCCTGCACGGAGCCGCATGTGTGTGCACGGAGCTGCATGTATGTGCATGGAGCCGTGTGCATGTGCACGGAGCTGCGTGTATGTGCACAGAGGCATGTGCATGTATGTATGTGCCTGCATGGAGCCGTGTGTGTGTGCACAGAGCCATGTGCGTGTGTATGTGCCTGCACGGAGCCGCATGCGTGTGCACAGAGCAGCACGCACACAGCCACATGCCCCCGCGCGGCGCGGCGCGGCGGCCCCGGCTCACCGAGACGATCTCCAGCACCTCGCTCTTGCTGACCTCGCCGTTGCGGTCGACGTCGAAGAGGGCGAAGGCCCACTCGAGCTTGAGGTGGGTCTTGCCGGAGGAGGTGAGGTGCAGGGCGATGATGTACTCCCGGAAGTCGAGGGTGCCGTCGCCGTTGGTGTCGAAGCTGCGGAAGACGTGCCGCGCGTAGACCTGCGGGTCCGAGTTGGGGAAGAAGTTGCCGTAGATCCTCTCGAACTCGGCGCGGCTGATGCGCCCGTCGGGACACTGCTTGCGGAAGCTCTCGTACCAGCGGCACAGCTCCTGCTCCGAGTAGCGCGTGTTGAGCTTCAGGTCCTCCAGCAGCTCCTTGGACAGGGCCCCGCTCTTGCTGTTGCCCATGGCCGCGGCGCCCCTGCGAGCCCCCCCCTCGCCGCCGCCGCC
>NW_020449376.1:0-1765 GCF_003343035.1 Apteryx rowi | reverse complement strand
GGGTTGGAGGAAAAACATTCATCAGGCAACTGCCTGCCTCAATGACTGCCCACTGCGTGGCTCAACCCTGTATGCTTGTTTCAAAGGGGAATCCATTGAGCGGCCACCTGTGCTTCGAGTACAATGGCTGCGTCCCCAAGCCTACTTCCCCATGCAAGCCATGCCCGAGAGTGGAGGGTTGGGTCTGCAATTGCCACACAAAGAAATAACCCTAGAACCAGAGAGCCGTCACCTTGTGAGTATGGGGTTGGCCATCACCATACCTCAAGGATATTATGGTCGCGTGGTGCCCTGTAATAGTTCAGCTCTCTGGGAGTGGTGGGACATCGAGACAGGAGTCCTTGATTCAAGCTACCTTGAGGAGGTGAAGGTTGCAATGCATTACACTGGATCCCAACCCCTTCGATGTACACGAGGAGACCAAACAGCCCAGCTGATGTGTGAGCAGATAGGGGTCCCCACTACCCAGGAAGTAGATTCCTTGTGGCCTACCCAGCAACCAGGCAGTTTTGAGACTACAGGGCATGCTGTGCAGGTGCATGATCTGGCTGAATCTGGACAGTCAGAAGGGGAAATCATTGCTGATGGGCCAGGAGACACCCACCTGATACTAATCAAAGGGGAAAGTGTCCCAGTCTATGTCCCTCTAGGAGACTCTTGCCCAGAGAGGAGCCGTGACCTCATGAATATGCCGAGTGGAACTATGACATTGCTGCTCTCCATCCTAATCCTGTACCCTGACAGTAGTTGGGACACTGAAGGAACTGCGGTGAGCGCATGGAACCCAACATCCGCAAGATAAAGAGCCAACTCCAAGTACTGCATGATGTAAAGTCCAAAGAATCAGTGTGGGACCACCCCTGGCAGTGAATGACATCATGGCTGTGGAATTTAGGACTATGGGGAAAATGCATTATGCTCCTGGTCTTCTGGGCTGATCACTTTTGTGGGCATACATGTTATAATTTACTATCTACACATATATATATATTCCCTAGGATTTAGTTGCTTGTACACCTTAGCTGTTTAGTTAGGGTAATACCGGAAAAGCATGTCTGAACCTTGTCCACACACTGGTGGCACCAACACCACGTGTCTGTCAGTCAATGGGTAGAGTGCAGTGAGAACATCAGTGGAAGATCTGGCAAGGAGTCAGTGACTGGCAGAATACATGGCAGCAGGCCCAGCGTGTGAAACTACACAGTGACCAAATTCCCATCAGGGCCAGGCATGCATATTCTGTTCTCTCCACAATGTCTAGCTGCTTCTCAGACAGTGGCTACTCAAGGTTAGCACAGGTGAGCTAAGGAAATAGCTCTAGTAGATTTAAGGCGCCCTTAGGATTCAATGAGTCAAGTCCCGCCTTGGCATCCAGCCTGTGTGTCTGACCCATGTCTCCAGCAGCCTCCCATCAGTGACCCCTCTGCACGGTACCTGGGGCTCCCCATACAGCTTGGAGTGCAAGTCCTTTATTAAACCTATCCTGTTTAAACCCTCATGAACCTCAAGTGTCTCTCTCCGCCAGTATCTGACCCTCTCTTGCCCACCTTGCGGTCACAGCCTGGGGGAGAGGTGAATCCCTCTCTGCCCAAGGCTTTCTAAACTGAGATTAAATGCCTGCATCTCCTCCTCTGAATCACTGCCCTATGCAGCGGAAATGAAGCCCTCCCTGTCCCTGTCCAGGTCTCCTGCCTAGTAATGGCACAGCAATAGGGCTTGACAGAGGGCAACGTTGCCACCTCTCTCCACCTCTGTCCTCTGAGAG
>NW_020449375.1:0-1746 GCF_003343035.1 Apteryx rowi | reverse complement strand
TCTCTGAACAATACAGAGAGACCAGTTACAGCATTGTCACTTGTTTCATGAGAGGATGGTTTCATCAGAGGATGGTTATCTACAAGAGATGGAAACATCACACCCTGGAAATCCATATTCCCATCTCTTAACTAGGCAGGACACCTAGAAGCGGACAAGATGGGAGGTCATTGACCCATGGTTCAGGTTTTCATTCAGATGAGTCAGTCTGGGCATCGCATGCCCAGATAGAAGCCCCTGGGATGCAGTGGCATTCAGCTAACTCCTGTGAACTCCACAGACACACAGGAGGTGGGATTCCCCTTGAAAAAACTGAAGTGTGCACAACAGAGGTGTCTGCATGGGAGCTCCTTGCCTAAGCTCCGGTTATAATCACTTTAGATGGAGGGTGGGAGTCAGTTGCTCACATGCAAACACCTGGTGACCTTGGAAGAGACAGAGGTGGACCAAGGCACATGCCAGAGTCTTCTTGCTCTGATGGAGCAACTATGACACCCCCATCCTTCTAGAGCATGAGTTGGGGGCCAGGTGGGGAATTCCCTTGGCCATCTGAAATGACACTAGATGCCTCCTACTACTAGGGCTCCACTCACTATAAAGCTGAGACATAAGAAGATCCCAATGCTACAAACAGCTAATGCAATTCAGGGCAGACACTTGATTTAATGGCATAGAAATAGGCTGGCAGGGCCATGTCGGATGCCTGGGGTGTCCAGCACATCCACATGTCTCTAGTAGTTCCAGCATGGGACCTACAGGAAGCCATGCCTTTTTGGAGTGCTTGCTCTGCAAGTGCCCCAGGGCATCTTGGGTTTCCTACCTGTGCCCAAACAAATGAACCCCACCACTGCCTTTAGGCACTCTCTGCACTGTCTACATCCAAGCATGGTGCACAAATGGGAGGCACATCACACCAAGGGCTCCACTCTAGTCTCTGCACTTTCAAACCCTTCTAGCTCTCCTCCTCCTGAACCCCTTCTCACCCCTCAGGATGATATGAATGGGGACAGGGCTAATGATGTCCTCAAGGTGTCTTGATCACAGAACCAGGGACTTCTTCAGTGGCACCTTGTCCTTCCTGGAGATTGGTTCACCTCTGTCACAGACCCCAAGGTGCTGCAGAGTCAGCTCAGGCAGCAATCCCCTCTCCTGCCATACCTGCATGGCCCAGCTCTGTTTCTCGCTGGCCTTGGGCGCTGTAGGCTTTGCCCTCTTAGTGGGAACCTTCTTTTATCATTACATTTCCACCTGCTATCTATGGCATGTCACCGCTTGCAATCAAAGCCCTTGCATACATGAGGTCCTTGCTAAAAGTTTTCCCTGTGACAAATCTTCAGTCGGCACCGCAGCTGAGGTGCTGAAGCCAAAATATATGCAAATATATGCATCCTGTCACGGGACTGCCCCATGGTTGGAACACCTGAGATGTGGTGGGATCACTCACATGATGGAGTCCTTCAATGGCAGGGTGCAAGTTTTACAGGAGACATCAGCAGGGAAGATGAGGAGGGGGATGTCCTGTGTGTGAAGGGGTAGCTTGAAGGTATGGAGTTCTTCCATGGGATTAACAAAGAGAGGGAGCTCTGAGGAGCAGAGGAGCTCAGGAAAACTGGCAGGTCATTAAGCACCCATCAAGCACAAGAATGTCCCATACGAACAGTTTGTAGAATTAGCAGACACCTCTGGACCCCAGCATGGCTAAACAGGGAGCTCCCACGTGAGCTGCAGGGCAATAAGGCAGCATAC
>NW_020449374.1:1102947-1150815 GCF_003343035.1 Apteryx rowi | reverse complement strand
GGCCACGTTCAGCAGGCCTCAGCAGGTTCGCTTGCCTTGGCCTACATAAGGCCGCTTTCAGCAGGCTCGCTGGCCTTGGCCTAGATGCCTTCCTCTACCCCGAAGAKGGGATTGCTCATCCCAATCAGAGCATGCCCGCTCTCAATTAACCATTCCTCCACAGGGAAGAGAATACGGCTGCAGTCAAGAGATTCACTGTGTCTCACTTCTTGCAGAGATTTGGAGTGTTCTTTCTCTTTTGGTCAKTTCAGCTAAACAAAAGTTTAGCTTGAAAGGTACCTATCTGGTTAACTGAGTTTTATTTTATTTTATTTTTTTTTCTTCTTACTGTCCCCACTCCTGTAAAAATAAAAACTAAAAGCAACAAAACAAAAAGCAAAAAATCAACCAACAAAATACACCCTTTGGATTCCTCCTGGATTTTTTAAGGGGGTGGCAACATTGCATCTGTGTAGATGTGCATGAATTTGTATAAGTGCAGTAATCCTTTATTTTGGGCTGTGATAATATGTTATACATTTGGGAGGTTTTGCTGGGCTAGTGATTTGTGAATGTGGAGTTACTAAAGTTAATCTGTGTGTAAGAGTGGAATGAAAGTGTCTGTTAGACTGTGCTTGGTATTTTTCCCAAGTTTGCTCCAGGATTTGTATTGATACTCGAAGCTAGCCTCTGGCCTTTAAAAACTGCCACAGGTCAGAAAGCACTGGAGATGAAAACTTTTAAATTGTAAACAAATTGTCCAATCTACTTTTACGTTTCCCAGCCTTTTCATCCACATTGCTCTGATTTGTAAAATTGCTTTGACATTTGGTACTTGATTGTCTTTTGGATTCGATTCAAAGTTGGCTTCTGTTTTTCAGAGATGGATAGATTAGAAGAAGGTACTTGAGAATTGGTAAAAGCCTTTAGTGCTTTTAAGAGTCATCTTTAAAGCAGCATAATTGCCTCTGTTCTATGATATGTAACATGGTGGGGGAGGCATATATATTAAAGGAGGTATATTTGCCCAAGTACGTGTCCTTTTGACATCAGCTCCAGCTATGTCGTATTTGCTCCTTTCAGTGCTCCTTCAAAACAAGGAATAAGAACTGTTATTGAGTCTGATACCAGAGCTTAGAGCTGCTGACACAGGAATGTAAATTAGAGTCCAGAGTAAAAGCCTGTTGAACGCTACCAGACTCTTTTCGCTGACTTTAACAGCCTTTGCGTAGGGCCTAGGAGGTAATCTTTAGCCAGTAGTACAGTTCGAACAAATGACAGAGTAGCAGCAGATGTACTTGCTAACGTGCTTTTAATGTTCTAGTATAGTTCAGAAAGCTTAGAAAAATGAAAAGACTGTATTCATTATAAACGTACAACCGAGGCACAAATAAAACCTGTGCTGACAGTAGCATGGAAATGAACCTGTGCTGCACGCTCATTTCCTCACATCTTCAATGCTGTGTTCACTAGTGATGTACAAATCTTATTTTGAAATATAGGTTATCTGTAGAATCTGCGCTTCCCTGCTCTAAGGGAATGGGGGTTGTCAGGGGGTGCCATTTAGGTGGGCTTTTAGATTAATCTAGAGCTACTGTATTGCCAGAGGGTCCTTAAATAGCCTGTGGCTCTGAAGGGTTTGATATAGAATGAAATAAACTCTGCTGTGCTCCTTCCCAGATTTTGGCTCTTAGGGGAGCAGAGGTAAAAAGTCCTGCTGTGCCTTGCTGCGTTGTCGGGAGATTTTCAGCCCCGGGAAATTGTCAGGGCTCGCAAGATCTGGCATTGTTTTTACTTTATTTGAAATGACTTTCAGCTATGAAGAGTCTGCAGTGTTGCCCATGTTGCCTGACTGTCCATTGTAATGCTTGCAAACTCAGTAACAGCACAGAGAAATATTACGCTTAAGAGAACGATAAGAATTGTGAGGGAATAGCATCGGAGCGACAATTTTAAGAGGTGATAGGAACTGTATTAAGATGTATTTATTGATAATTTATTTAAGCAAAGTAAATTCCAAATTGTTCACTGTGTGTCTCATGCATCTAGGGAGGTAACCCAGACGTGTCTGTTTTTATTTTTGTTGTTTTGTTTCTCATCACCTGCATTGCTATGAAAGTACTCATCTGCCCAGACTGTATCAGTATTCCTTTACTTGATGAACTTCATCTGCAGGCATAAAAGGGACAAGACAATTTTCTGCAAAAATTAATGCTTTCCAGTGAAAATATATGCTGAAGTACCTTTTAGTGTGAATACAACCTGTGGTTTTGATGGATAATCTTGGCCTTTTTTTTTTTTCCTTTTTGGTAGGAGTGTAGAGAGTAGTTTATAAAACTGGAGCAGGCTAGGAAGTAGTGTCCATCTGAAAAGCATGCTGTCTGCTGCTTTTATGTTTCTCCTGATAGAACATTAACGAATTAAAAAATGCATGAGCATTGAGAACTTTTCAATTGAAAAAATAAATAAATTAAAGCAACATAGTCCAAATATGGGATTCCCAAACCTCTGAGTTTTCATGAATAAGGTCTTTAGGCTGCCATCCTGAGGTTTTCAGTTTCTCTAAACAAATTCTTATAATTCCTATGACTTTCATTAAAATATAATAAATTTTAAGAAGGCTAGGGCATCTATTTAAAACAGAGATCCACTGCTTTACTTTCTGTAAAATACTTTCTCTTTAAAGAGATGGCGTGGTGGGAATGGTGTGGAGCTAGGTTATTTACTCTCAACATTTGAATATGGTTACCTGACCCAGATTGCTTGTCCTCATTCTTTAATCTGTAAGAAAAGCTGGCAGAGAGATGGTTACTTGGGCAGAGTGCTATAATTGTACACTACAGGTATACCCAACTTCTGACCTACGGTATTCTGGATTGGAAGTTAATTTTCACCTACTGAATGTCCCTTCTGTTTGACAGAAAGGCTATAAACGTTTTAGAGTAAGAGAGATCTCCAGCAGGCATATCCCGTCAGCAGTTGTCAGCTCTACAGCATTATCATTAGCATAGTTAAGCTGCAAGGAGATGTTCAGGATGCATTCAGTATGGCTATTACCTCGAGAATTTTTTTTTTTTTTAAATAACTTTTTAATAGTCAGGGTTTCTTGCATAGGATGGCTTTTACATTAGCAGAATAAATGATGGTATGAGTCTTGCCCAACCCGGTAATGATGGTATGGGTGTGACCCAATACTGAATGGTATCTCTTACCCCAGTTCCTGTTTATGAGGAAAGTTTCTTTTTTAGTCCTAGATGAATCGGCTGAACTTTTTTTTCTCTTCATTTTTATATGCTGCATTGGTAGGATGTGGAAAAGGTCATGAGTGTCTGTGGAAGTGCTGAGGTGATTAAAAAGTACTATAGAAGAAAAATTATAATAATCTGTAACTGCCTAGCCGACTTAGATCCTTGCCTTGCTTAGAAGAAGGTAACCACTTAACAGTCCCTACAAGCAATGTCATCTGCTGGCTAAACTACCCTGGGGCATGGTGCTGCAGCCCAGACACCGCACATTGCTCCACAAGTGTCAGGGCAGAGCAGGAATCTGCACTGATTGCTTTTAGGAACGTGTCCTGATCCTGCCGATGTTCGTTAGGCTTCTGCCAAAGAGCAGGAAACAAGCAGGGTCGACCTCTGGGGGTTTGTCTAAGGGGCTCCCGTGGGAGCCTGCAGTAGTCCGGGGAGTTTCGGGGACCCCTGGAGTGCGAGAGTTTGCAGAGCCTGACTATTGCTGAATTAAGACTTAACTGTGCTTGCCTGTGAATTGAAAATATTGACAGACAGGTTCATGACTTCAATAGGACAAAAATAATGTTGTGTTATGCTTTACTATGACATCTTGCATTCATTGTGTTTGTATGCTATGGGTGTGTCAGACAGAGAGGATGAATAATGGTGGAATGGTCCTTAAATCAGGACCGGAAAGCCTCAAATGAGTTATTCATTTTCTAGAGCCTGTTAATAGGTGTATTATCTTGCTCTCAAATATTTTTACATTGTTCCAATGTACAGTTAGATTTTTTTTTTTATATCAAAGTAATAGACCCTTAAATTGGGGTGTTTACATACTAAAGCAGTCCCTGAAAATTTAGCATGAGTAGTTTGAAGTGTATGTGGAGATTTGTTTGTGTAGAATTGTTTCAGAGGAAATCTCCTATTACTTGGTTGTATTTTCCTTTCATTTGTTGGAGTGCTAATGGGGTCATACAGACAGAGAGGGGATCATGGTAATTTGAAAATCAACTACATAGAGCAAATGCTTTGGGTTTTTCCTTTCAGATTATAAAAACAATTATCTTGCACCAGCCAGGCACATGAACTGAGACCCAAAACATAAGTGAACTCTTCTTTGCAAAGTGGTTTGCTAAACTCTGGAATTGAGAACTGGAAGTCATGCAGTGTAATACTGGAGCTGGTTTGAAAAATGGTAATATAATTTTAGTTGAATACCTTTTATAAAAAGCGTTGGACCCGTGCCCGAATAGCAGATGAGAGCCTCTCTGAACTATCCAGGTGCTGACTTGAGATCTGAATCTCCATGTAGCAGATAGCCCGTGGTCTTTCCCAACGATCTGATGCCTCCTGAACGGTGTGCGGTCACTGCTTGCGAGTAGGGCCGTGTCAAGGCATGGAGGAGGGTCCCCGTGCGCCGCTGCAGCCCAGCCCCGAGGTCAGAGAGCTGCCGCTGGCTGCGTGGGGACGGCCGGCTCAGAGGTGCCCGGCGGGCGGCTGGCGAGACCCTGGGGCCGGCCGGTGGTGCGGCTATGGCTGTAGCTGCCGGTCAGTGTCCTGCCTCACTTCGCAGGTGGTTCAGAGCCACCCGGCGTACTCGCAGGCTCGCCTGGATGTGGGAGAGCTGTAGCCGGGCCTCCAAAATGTTTTGGGTGGTCCTGCTGAGTATAATGAGGGTAAAGGAGCTCGGGACTGAGTGTGGGGAAAAGCCGGTTCTGTGCYGGGAGGTGAGGGCTGCTCTGCAAATGTGCTACCTGAGACAAGGGCAGTGGTAGTCCAGGGTCACGTTTCATGTGACGAGGTGTTTTGGGGAGTGGAGAAGGTGCTCTGTTTCTCCTCAGGTGTGTTTAGTGAGCAGTTTTTGTTTTTAGTAAAGCATCAGCTACTGGCCACTGTTTTTAGTTTAAATGTTTTAATGATTTGATGAACCATTGGTGTGATCCATATTGTGAAAGTACTGATGCTTTGAAAGAGCAGTGAGGTGATTAAGATGGTAGTTTGATACTGAGCACAGGAGTAAGATAAAAGTAAAAGACTATTTCTTGTCCTATAAATTGTTTTCATATCCGAGATTGGTCGGTAACAAAAGAATTGGCGGAAGCTGTATTACTGTAATTGAACTGTGATTTTAATGGCATTCCCTTCAACATGTCAAAAATGAAGGCAAATAACTAACATTGTGTCAAATAATGCAACTAAAAGGTCTTCCTGAGCCCTAGCTGAATCTTTCTGTGTCATGCCAGCCACTTACCTTAAACTTGACTGAACCATGTGCCATGCAGTATCCCTGGGGTGAAATCCTTGCCCTAGTGAAGTCTGCAGCAAAAACTCTCATTGCCTTCAACTGAGCCATGCTTTCACCTCTGGAGCACATCAGATGCTGAGGGAAATGAGTGCCGACCTCGAACACTCTCCCTGGAGAGTGCTTTTCTGTTTGCCTGCCTGGCAGTTTCCATCAAAACTTAATTTTAGAACAAATATAASTGCTTGTTCTGTTTACTGTATGGTTCATACATTTCCTCAGTCATGGCTAATTAGTTATTATGGAAAGTGTGTGGTGTTATCTTTCAAACCGCCAAGGCTAAAATGGGCAATTGAAAAATGCCATGGGAAAATGGAGGTGCGGGAACCCAGGGAACCTKCAGTAAGAGCCGAGGAACCTGGGATGAATGGGCCCTCTGTGGCGTTGCAGAGGTGGTGGCTAATGGCAAGGGCCGGCCACTCTGGAGAGAGCTGCACGGTGCGGAGACAAAACTAATGGGAAAGCTCTGACGGGACATGGAAGCAAAGGCAGGATGTCGGCACACAAAGCCTGCGCACCTCGACTTGCGTTCGCTCCTGAAAGGAAATCGACTCTGGAATGTGGCTGAGAGTATTTTATGATTACACACAAATTATTTAGTGATGACATGAACCCCTTGATGAGACGATCCTGTGACAGGATACTCTGCAAGGCAATTAACTTCTGAGAAGATGATTTTTTTTGGGGGGGGGGAAAGGCTGCTTTTGGCTGGCTTATTTTTAAATTTATTTTTCATAGCAGTGCAGGAAGGAATTGGAATCACCAGCTTGATTCTTCTCACTGTTGCACCTGTCTTGCTGTAGTAGGTGAAGTGACTTTGTGGTTGAGAGCAGCATGAGAAGGCAAGGAGGAAGGCCCTGTGTATTTTGTTTTAAAAAAAGGGTTATTTATAAGCTGCAAGCTTACGAAGTTTCAGGTTGTACTGTAATGGCCAAGACAGGTGTGCTGCAGCTCTCAGGCCAGGGACCAGCTTGTCCCTCTATAACGCAGGTCAATGAAATGGAAGCAGAGTTTCAGCACTGCCAGTTCTCACTTAACAAATTTTTGTGGCAAACACCAGCGGTAATCTTAGATTGTTCCATGACAAACTGGAAATAAGAAGCCATGTAACCATGGTTTGACCTCTTTGTTCTAGTAGAATTTTATTTTGGAGAGTTATTTTTCCTGCAAGATCTGAAGTTTTAGTGCTGCTTCATGCTGGTATGATGATGCATGTTTTAACCCTGTTGCTTTCTGATAGGCTTAATTTGCTTCTTGTTTCATGGATGCTTTATTGCAGCTTTTTTTTAATCTTGTATCCATCTTGCTCTATCTAAGGGCTTCTTGTTTAATTTGTGGGAGAAGAGCTTTTCTTCTTTTTATCCCTTTGAAGTACCTATTAAATTAATTTCTCCTTCTATTTCTAGAGTCTTTTTAAATTGCGTAGTTTTGGGTTACTCATATTTGGCATCTGGAATGTATTCTGAATATTCAGCATCTGTTACTGGGAAGAGAATCTAGTATGGTGTTTGGTATGGTAAGAAATGAGAGTGCTGTGATTTTAGCTTTCTTGTTAAGTTTGCTTTAGTTCAGTGTTCTGATTTAGAACATGATTCAAAGCTTGCTGATGTTAAAGGATGTCTTTTAGTGACACTCTGAGTTTGAGTCTTGTCTTCCTTTATAAGTGGATTTGTCTCCTTGTCTGTAATGGATATTTGTGTGATCGTAAGAAACTGCTGCTACAAGTTGTATGCTCTGGTACTCAAATAGCGGTATCTGCTTACAAGTGGCAAAAAGACTGCCAAAATACCTTTGGTTCAGAGATCTATTTGAAAAGTGGTATTTGAGCTATGTGGCTCTCAACTCCACATTGAAATATTTAAAGGTAAGTACCTAAATTCACATCAGTTTATAAGAGTTGTGAACGCTGATATTCATAAGAAAAGTCTGTGTCTGTAGATGACCTCTCCTTTAGCACACAAGATCAGGCATTCTCTGATGCAGATGCCACCTTAAACACTGCCGTGGCCAAGCTGACTGAATAAGGCAGCAGGTGACATCTTCACCTGAAACAATGATGGGTATGTTCTTGTTGTGCTTCTGCTGCCTGCGAATTGCATGCAACTTTTATGGGCAATGTTTGGACCATGAGCTGTGTACTATTTACCTCAGATTTACCAGGTCAGAATGGACTTTATGAAAGCTATTTTAAAAACAAAAAGGAGGGGGGGTGTCCAAGTTGAAATATGCAATAACCAGTTGAGTGTCAAGTCAGCTGATATCAATCAGCTGGCACTGGTGTATCAATCCTGTATTTCTGTCTGGGAGACTATGGATGGTGCATGTGCAGTAAAGTACAAAGTACTCTAGACATATTGCATGGGGGACGTAGTTGATCTGTTAGTTTGTTCTGATTCTTTTATGGAAAAAAGACTCTTGGAAATCATAATCAAATGGCCAGATTTCTTTTTCTGACTAGATTAAATGTCCTCAGAAATGGAAATACTTGCAATCTCGGTGTAAGGCCTGTTTTCTTATATGTTGTAGGCGTTGGCATATTTTTGCCTCAGTATGTCTGACTTCAGGTATTTTTTGGGTTTCTTGCACATTCATGAGTACTTTGTTCTTTCTATGAAGATGGGTAAACGCTGCAGCCTGCTAGACGCAATGTTGGCCTAGGACTTGGACACTCTTAAGACTATTAAATCATCAGGAACCAATTGCTTCTGCTTTGTCACCTGCAAAATAAAATTATTAAAATTGACCTTGTATGCAAAGCACTTTGGGATTTCCAAGAGAAAGACACCATATAAGTAGTAGTATTCTGAGGAAGAGAGTTTCCTTTGTGTGGCCAATGTCGTATCATTTAGCGAGTCCCACCCCCTACTTTGAATAGATAACAAAGATGGTTTTTAGTTGAAGGACCAAGAAACACTGCTAGGAGTCATCAATAGTTTGGTAAGAAACTGAGAAGCCTAATGTGCTGTGTAAAGAAAGCTCAAAAAAGGCAGCTAATATGTCTCTGACTTTGCCCTTATTCTCTTTGTGTGAGAATAAAATCCAAACCTGACAGTGCAATGTGCTCTTCTGACCATCTTTGCTTTCATTTGTTTTGTTTGCTCCTGTGTGTTGGAGTGTCTTGAAAGTTAACTTGCATTTCTCTCCTGTGGAAAAAGCAGTTGCTTATAGAGATTTATTGAGATACATTTTTATTGTTAAATTTAGGTTCTCTATTTTGAATAATTAAACTGATAATTAGAGTACCTTCACTTGTGATTTTACAGGAAAATCAATGAAATGGTTTAAGTGACTGAGTCTAAAAAGAACTTTAAACTTGAGCATGCACTTTTGAGCCTTTTTCCTAACATGCAGTATTACTGGACACCACCTATTTTTTTTCTCTCCTTGAGCTTGAACAATAACTTTGATTAAATAGTTGGTGGTTACTATTGTACATTCAAAATTTAATAACAAAAGGCTTCCTTCAAAACCTGAAATTTTTATCTGAATTGCTTTTCTCTGTTAAGTGACTGTGAACTCCTATACTRTGACAGAAGAGAGAGCATGAAAAATCAAAATTTCCCCAGGAAGATTATTTTTCTGAAACAGAGCATTGAAGACTAAATGAATAATTCAGTTAAAGTTGCCCCAGAACTGAATGCATGTCAAATAATGCATCCATTCTGTGAACACTATTTAAAAAAAAAAAAMCCCAAACAATCATGGTGGTATTGACACATTTTCATTGGGAAGCATATAGACAATGGGTTGAAAGACAAGTATATAGAGATAGCCTAGTATTTCTTTTCAAAATCAGTTCTTAATCCCTTCAGAAGAGTAGATATAAAGATGAATGCCAATACTGTATCTTAAAGCTAGAGCCTTAAATAATCATCAGTTTCTTTATGTATTTGAGATTCAGAAAACATGCTGGAAAACTTTTTAAAGTGGCTGGTTATTTTTATACTATGGGCTATGCTAAGAGGCCTGACATTTGTTATTTCAGAAGTACTGAGTTTTTGCTGCCTCAGCTGAAGATGGTAACAGTGGTCAAGGTAGTTAGCACCTCTGCAGATTAGGTTAGGAGAAAAACTGATGCAAAACCTGCCCCTTTCCCGCCTTTTTATTGAAGAAGTTGACTGCTATTTCAAAGACTGTTGTTAATGATGCATTACTGCGTGTGACTTCTGAATGCCTTTTGGTGTTTATTTAAAGGTTTGTAGGATACGGATGGATGTATTTAAGGTGAGGAATGTTTGCAAGGGAATGTCAGTTTTAAGGATCAGGTTTTGAATTGCAAAAATCTGTTTTGATGAGTCACGCTGATGTCAAAGTGCTCCTGTGCAGTCACTGGAGGTGCCTTCAGAGAGTGATTCATTTATGGTTAGATGAATCACACCCTGGAAACACTTCTGTCTCTTCAACAACTAAAGTGAGTCTAGATGACTAGCTCCACTGTAGGTGTATACCTTTGAGGCATCTAAAATTGGGTGTGATGAAATTCGCACCTGACCACTACACAGAAATTTATAGCTTCATGAGAGTAAATGTGACAGCCAGATCAAGAATAAACAAACCCGCCCTTGAATTGGTAGAGACTAGGGGCTGAGAAATGAGGATCTTGCCATGCTTCAGCCACAGCAGTATTTAGATTGCAGCTACCTGTGACTTAACTATACTGATAATAAAAGAAATCTCTCTCGTTCATATCTAGTCTGAAAACCTGAGAAGGCAGCGTTCTGTTCTTAGTAACTTACTCATACTTTAGACCCCAAATAAATAGGAAATTTCATGATTTGGCATGCTATTTTGTAATAACTGTTGGAATGGTAGTCTATTTTTCAGAATTTTTCAGTTGCATCTCCTGTTCAGCCCATGCTGGCTTATGTATTCTAATGCAGACAGGGACAAAGTTTGTTTTCTTGTTCTACTAAATATTTCAGCTATTTCCAAAATGCTTTTGGCATGGCAAATATTATATGTATGAAGGAGAGTTTTGTCTCCACAGAAAAAGAAATGCTCTTTAAGTGTTAACTTCTGCTTGTTAAAGTTGCATGCAAGAAATCTACTTTACTGCAAGAGAAAATTCCATGTCCTACTTGTTCCAGAGGAAACTTGGCCCAGTGCATGAGGGCAGCCTGATGTCTTAAATCTTAGGGAAAGTCCCTTTGTGACTCAGTCTTTGTGATCTTGGATAAATCAGTTAGTCTTTCCATATTTCAGTTTGCATGTGTGAAATAAGGATAACAATATTTCCCTATCTAACTGGAACGATATCAGGGTGATAAAAATTATTTTAAATAGAGCGCTCACAAGGGAACTGTCTCCTTGTCCAAAAGAGCTAGGTTTCTAGAGAGGGTCTTCCGCTATGCGGAGAAAGGTGTGTGCATGTGTATTTGAATGCAGATATTTTAGATGCAGTTCCTTTCAGGAGCCCACTGATTATTTTATAGATCTTTTGTTTTCTGTATGATTGTATTCCTTATGTCACAGGTGCCCCTTTGGAATGCTTCCTCAGAAAAGGTGTTTTGAGGATTGCATAAAAATACTTTGTAAATCAAAGTGTGTTGATAGGGTAGATGTATAGATACAAACCATAGGGATATTATGTGTCTTTGTCAATTAGCAGGTGCTTTTTTTATTACATTTAGCTAAATGGATTAGTGGTAGTGAATGTATTCTAAGCATGAGCATTTCAAGAAAGAAGGATTGCTTCATAGTTGTATTACTCCAGGTTTATGGTTTAGCTCCTTTGAAATACATCAGCATAAAGAAGGGGCAAATCAAGCTTTCTCTTGGAAAGTGAATGCAGTAGTCATAAATCTGAAAATCTGAGGCATGGAATAGAGTTTCCATTAACCTAGAGACCTGGGTCTCCTGTTGCTGGAGGGGCTGTTCAGTCTGCAGTAATTGTAGAGACCATGGTTCCCAGGAGTCCTCTTTCTAAGCATTCCTGTTCTTGTGAAGTGCACTGCATATTTCTCTGTGCAGGTATCAAAACCAAATATATTGGAAACTGATCTCCAAGGAACTCTAGACCAGCACTTGATAACCTGGAAGTGTAGTAGATATAATTTAGCTATTCATGTGCCACATACAAAGTTTTGGTCAAGCATGGATAAAGCCATGGAAGTGACACCTCAGCCCAGAAAATCAAGCAAGAAAATGAGAATGAAGTGGAAGCTTAATGTAGCTGTAAAGAAAGAAGGGTCCTTTTGTGTCTATTCAGCAACAGTAGTTTTTCAACGTGAAAAACACCTCTTTTCTTCCACAGGAAAATGAAAGCAGGAAAGGGGATAAGAGCAGAGCAGGGGTTTTCCCACTTAACAAGTAACAGTTATAATAGAATAATAGAATTTCACTTTTAATGTAGTAACTTTTCTCATTACGTTTTGAAATATGCTACAATATGTTCATGTTTTTGAGGTTTGTCTCAGTGTAGGAAACCTCTGGAAATCACTTGAACGCTCAGTACTTTTGATAGGTTTGTAAGAGGCATATACATAGGTAATCCAATTGTCAGTGAAACCCTTTTCCCTACTGCTTAAGGATTTGTCATCAGCAAGTGCCACCTTGATCTTTTTGTATGGTTAGCGGGTCTTCAATATGTGGGAAGTCTCTCCCCTTCTCAAAAACCTCCTCCAAGAATGCTGTACTGCTTACTGATGTTCTTGTGACTTAAAACCTGAGTTTGGCAGCCAGGAGAGACGTGTCGAGTCCCTGGCTCTGCTCCAGCTGTACATCAGTCAGCCTTGCTGGATCTACACTACCAGTGTACGCAGCCAGTGGAGCTTCATTCACCAGTGTTTGAAAACATTTGTTTTAATCTTTGTCTAATCCACTGATTGGGCGTTGGTAGCACTATCATGTTTCTTCACTCATACTGATTCAAAAGCTTCTTTTGTGTAGTCCCGGTTATACTGATTCAAAAGCTTATTTTGTGTAGTCCCAGATTTTCTTTGGGTGAGTGTTTTGCCTTTGAGTATCAGTTTCCAGTCTTGCTAGAAAAGTTTCTTGGGATTTTTGCGTTATTCTCTCTTTTTTTTCCCCATGAGCTGCAGGGGTTTTGTTTATTTTTTAAATTTTAATTCTTCTTCATTAACAAAGTACTGTACAGTGAACCATGTTCCTTGTGGTCTGCTAGTTTATTTCCTTTGTAATGAGTTCACATGCGCTTTTTGATCTTTTCATTTGCCAAGAGCATAGGGAGAATTACAGGGGTAGTGATAGGCTGTATTCATGCTTGTTTGGCCTTTTAGGTTTTTGTTTAACAGTATTCAGTAATAAAGTAAGTTCGCATTGCCCATGAACCAAATAGCATCATCCAAAACCTCTTTTTACATAGGAAATTAAGCAAATCCTGATCTGCATCTAATACCTTCACTTTAATCATAAACCTGGGTAGATCCAGGGAGAAAAAGCTTTACCAATCTCTTAGACACGTATGGATTAAGGCACAAAACAGCCTGTATTTAATCCCTTAATTAATCTCAGAGCAGGAGAAGGTTGATGCATGCTGCAGAAATACAATTAGACCAGAATGACAGAGGAATATGGAGCATCTCGGGCATAGATCTTATGGATGGAACATTCTGAAGAGACCCTGGCAGAAAGGTCATTACAGCCTTTCTCCACGTAGGTTGTGTCTTTGTTAAACTGTGAGGAAAGGCAAGATAAATTGCTGTAGCCTGCCTTTAATTTGTCTTCCTTCCTTGCTATTATTGAACTGTCATATAATACATGTCAATTTGTATGCTTTACTCTGAAAAATTAGTTTTTGTTACATAATTACAGACAGATATTGTAGAATCCCTTTATAACCTTTTACTAGGCCAATAAAAATTAAAAAAAAGCAACAAAAAAAAAGCAATGCTCTTGAATAAGTAGTGTTGTTGAACCTGTTGTATTGCTTTAAGCATTGGGGTTTATCTGTTAACAGAAATTTAAAAACAGAAATTCTTCATGGAATATCGACTAGTCCTTTTACAGGATTAGACACTTTTCAGTGAGGACATTATTAACCTAAGTCATGAATAAAGATGCGCTGTATATCTGAAGAGAAATTCCTAACATGACTGTAATTCAGGGATTGTCTTTCTCAAGGAGCATGTCAATTACTTTGTTCCTTGTTCAGCGTTTTACAGCAGGCTTGCATTTGAGCAGATCTTTAATTTTGCATGCGGTATAGCAGAAAGTTCTGCTTACACTTTAAAATATTGATAGAGATAGTGCATGCAAAATTCCCATGATTCTCAAAGCATGGTTTAAACGAATACCATCTTGCTTTGCTGTTTGAACAGTTCAAATAGCTCAGCATGGTAATTTTATAGATACTAATAAGTGTCTATACTTTGAACTAGCAGAGGCAAAAATTTCTGGGAGCTTTAAATGTGTCATGTTGACAAAATGTGATGAATTAAGGCTGATTATAATTACAATAAAGTTGAGCAATAAAACCATGATTATTTTAGGAACTCTTCGGACCCCTCTGCTAACATTCTTAGGTTGCAATTATAATGTAACTACTTTGTTCTTAGGTTGGGGCTTTTTTGTTGTTGTTGTTCCTTTTTAAGGAAATAGCAAGTTTGCCTGTAGCTTTTTAGTCTGATTGCTTCCATTTTGTTTTGACAAATAGTTTCCTCCTCCTTTTCTGGATAAGCAAATGTGGGTGGAATATATGTCTCTTTGTACTTTGACATTAAAACTTTATAGAGCTTTTTTGAAGTTCTGTAATACTGGGAGGTCATTTTAGGCCTCTGAAAATGTATGAATTTCCCAATAACATGGCAACTTACAACACAAAAATCGATGATTACATTAGGTGGGCCTAAGCTAGAAACGATTGGAGTGTAAATAGGGAGATAACTGTGTACCAAGTTGTGTTGATTGACTTGTTTTTTTTCTTGGATGTTCATTTTTCATGTTCATTTTAAAGCAATAGCTGCAATGATAATATGGGAAAGAAGAAGAAAAAATTTTCATCCCTTTAAGCATACGGATACTTTACAGGGCTTGACGTGTTCAAAGTCTTTTCTACTGGCTGTCATGCTGGTGTGATTACAGAGCAATATGTACTCCCTGTGAGCTGGACAGTCATGGAAATACATTTCATCCTCTTCTCAAGAATCCTTATTAAAAATGCTAGTTTGGTTATGAAGCAGTAAGTTCATGGCTCCCACCTATGTGACATGAGAGTATGAGAACCCAGGGTCTATAGATTCTCTGGTCTTGAATTTTTCATATTCTAAAATCATGGTCTCATCATTGTAGTAGTCTGAGTTCCTGAAGAGGTGTTACTGCTGCCCTAAGAGCAAGCAAAAAAACCCCAAACTAAACAGAAACTTTTCAGAACTCCAGATTCTTATTCTTGGAAATTAAAAATGCTGTGTTACATCAATTTATCATGAATTAAATTTAGAGATTTGGGATGGAGATTACAGCATTCTTGTGCAAGTTTATGTAGTACATGAAGCTTGCTTATGTGTCTGATATTACCTGTTATCATTGTTATTTATTATTGTAATTCCTGAAGATTAACCAAGAAAAGGTCCCTGCTGTTCTAAGTATTGAACAGATTCAAAGAGGTCCTGTTCTCTTCTGGGCTTGTACCGGTGGTATGGGCAAGTTAGATGTGCAGAAGTGGAAACATACATGGAGAACACCTAAGCAAAGGGAATAGGACAATAGCTGCAAACTGGGGAGAAGTGGATAAAGCGAATGGTCCAGGCACAGAGAGGAATGACACAGATGCACAGAGACAAAGAGACTATGGCAGTAGGAGGTGGAATCGAGTTTCTTAGTGAAATCCACTCAAAACTCTAAAAAGCTGTGAGAATCCCAAGGTGTAGTTCTCTGACTGGTTGGATCTTGTTTCCAACTACATTTTTTCACTAGAACTGGTAGTGGAGGTTGAAAGAGACCCCTAAGATGGGATGGTCTGCATTTTATTCTGTTTTCTCCAATAGAGTGAGTTCTGGCATTGAGTTTCTTCATCTTAGTGCTGCCACAGTTGTTGTGTCACTGATTTTAATAGTTTTGAAGGAATTTAATTAAACTTTAAAGGTAAAAATTAAATAAAAATACTATCAATGATAAATATTTAGTATTTTATGAAGAATATTTTTTTGGTTCAACTTTTTATGTTTTTTCCATTAGCTGATTTTGAGTAGGAACTTTTCAGAGGGGAGGCAAAACAGAGAATACAAGTAATGATAATGTATTCCTTCTACAGGATTTATGAACGTGTCATTGATCCCCCAGAAATGAATTTGACACCTGAAAGCAATTTATGGCTTGGACAGAGAAACAGGAAACATGGTTTCTTTAAGGTAAGCAGATATGAAATAACACATGAAGAAGTAAATGACTGAGTAGGCAATGCAATACCTCTGACTACTTATCTTACACTCTTGAAATCTGGTTTGTGTGAACGTTGGTAGAAACTGGGGGCTTGAGATTTGGGGCAGGTCCAATACTTAGAGAAAAGGGTCAGTTTCTGCAAGGAAGAATGCTGTAATAATTGACTGCAATATCCCATATTTGGGGTTCATTTGGGTTGCTTTCTTTAGATTTCATTTATTGAGCTCACAACTCCTCCTGCACTCTGCCTTTTATCTCTTGTGCATGGAGTTAGACTGCGTAGAAGGAATCTGAGTCAATTCTTGGGTTTCATCTTTAAACCTTCCCAAAACAGCTGCTCTGCTGTGGTCTCGTGGCCAGGCAGTGCTGCTCTAATCATTCGTGGTGGCCAGTTCCTCCTTGGTTTCGCACACAGGACACTCTCACCCTGCTACTGTTTGCCTCTGCTGCCTCTTTCTCGTTTGCCTCTTTGGGCATTGACTTCTAGCATAGAAGAGCTCTTCTTGCTTGCCATTCTTCGGGCTTTGGCAGATGTTCGCCGTCAAATGCAATGTGCATGCCCTGCTGCAAAACACAGTAGATTTTAAGTTCCTGGGAGTACTTTCCTTTTTGTATATTTTCCCCAACTAAGTGTGTGTCATCTGAGTTTCTCAGCAGTGGCTGAATTAATGGGTCAGCAAATTACATTCATGAGCCATGCCTTGTCCTTCATTGCTTCCAAACAGCACAGATCGCTGAAAAAGTGAATAGCTGCCAGGATGCAGGCTGCTCCTACCTTCTGGCTGGAATGGCCTGCCTGTTGTCTTTTCTATTTATGAGGCTCCCCAAGACACCTTCCTTGAGCAGGCCAGTATGGGCATGAGGATCAGAAATTGCAAAGGACAGAAAAATGACCTAAATTTTGGAGACTCCCTCTCCTGTGTGTTTTCTTTCAGTTTTTCTTTGTCCCCTGGTGAGGCTATATGATTTTAAGGTCAAGGTTGACTTGCTGGGCTAACAAACACACACCAATCCAACAACAAATAAACCCYGTTCTTTAAAATTAATGCTTTTCTTTGGTAAGCAGGCTACAGAAAAGTTTCTGATATTTCTCCCAGTTTTGGAAAACGAACCTAGGTGTAAGCATCTATGAATAAAAACTCATAGTTTAGTGATAGGTTAATCTGCGTATCCTCAATATTGACATTGCTTTGTTGGCAAGGTGATTTACCACCCACTCAGTTTCCCTTTGAGGCAGTCAGTTCGTAAGATAATTTTACAAGTTGCTGTTTTTCTGAGGACCTCTCCTCCAAATCCCTCAATTTCAGCAAGCTAGGAAAATTATTTTATGCTGAATTATTTAGGGTAAAATTATTATAGCAACTCCAACAATTCTAATCGTGAAACAGAGGCAAAAGCTAACTTTCATTTTAATTTAAATTGTGGTCCAAGAATTGCTCTGAACCTGGAGTTCATTTCATCTTCCAACAGCTGAGCTGTCACTGTGAAGTGGAATTGATAGCATTATTTTATTCTACAGCTGTTGTTTTTTACCTCAGCTGCTTCCCATAATTCCACAGATGGTAAGCATATGTTTATAGCTACATAGGAGAAGAAGAAGTTATACTGCATTCACCCATCTTAAATTCTTATTTTATGCAGGCAGTCAGAGCCGCAGAACTCTGGGATATTATATGTTTGTAAATTAATATTTCTACGCATTAACACTTTGGAAACAGCAGGGTAGCTAATGATATGCTAATGAGCTGACAGTTTTTATTGATCGTAATGAAAGTTGACAAGTGCCTTACTTTGCTTTATGCATGCTTGAATATTTTACTAACTTTCTTCAGGGAAGAAATATGTAATTGGTTGTATTTTTTTAATCCGGCTTGAGAGTTTCAGAAATCTTACTTTTTGTTAATCATTGCAAAAGCTTGGACTTCTGCCAGTTTATAAAGAGTTCATATCTCTTTCCATATATTTACATGCTCAGCAGGACCTCCCTTTCTTTTTCAGAGCAATTTGTTTCACTGTTTTAGCATATAGAAAAATAGACTTATTTTCCTTAGTGTAAACAGAGATCTGCAGGGAAATAAAAGTTAAAAAAGATTTAGCATTTTTGTATGTGTGTTGGAGCCATGACAATATATGCATCAAAAAGCATTGGGTACTGTTCTGAGCATTATCTTAGCTATTCCAAATATAGTCTTATTTTAGTGATAGTCAAATAATTGTTGTGTGTCTCCTTCTGCCCCATAAAAGGATAGCATTAATAGCATTGTGGGCCACATTCTCATGTTGATTCAGATGATACTTCTTCAGTGTATCAGAAGAGTAAGGGGAAAAGATCATGTTCTTGAATCACTGTGGCCAGTTGCTGCCATTTTGCTTATTTATACCTCTGTTCCACATCCCTGTTTATAAAGATAATTCCACAAGTAGCCCTGCCGTGTCTGTGCCAGTGCTGGGGAATGACGTACTCTACGGCATATTCCTGGGAGTTTGGTCCGGCCTTTCACAACTGTGCAACTTATCTGCTGTGACCAAGCATTTAGAGTTGGGACTTCCCCTGACGAGACAGAGTGGTTTTAGCACATCAGTGGAGGGAGCAAATACAGAGCAGGCTTTAGGATAACTTTGTCTGTTTGCTTTAAAGGGAATCTTGTGGATTACTTCCTTTGAAAAATTCACACTGACCCTTCAGGTTTCTTTGTATGCCCCAAAAGCAACATTTGTTCTAGTGCTAAAGAATACCGTTATAATCAGATTAGGAAACAAAAGTAAATGCAAGTGAAAGGAGGAAAACAGTGATAGCAGGTGTCTGGAGGACCCTCAGAGTGGGAAGGGTCTGATTGCTGTCACCACCAGCGTTGGCAGCAAAGCGCCTCTCCTCGCTGAGGAGAGCCCTCCTGCCTAAGGCTCCCTCCAGAAAGCCACTGCGGAGGTGGACTTATTAATACATTGCTGAATAGGTGGTTGATGTCAAAAGATGGTAATTTTTCTGTCTGCTGTAATAGGCTCTATTGATCTTAGTCCTGCTGCCTGGGAATTGTACGGTAGGTGCTTAGGAAGTAAATTGGTATTTTAACTGCACAGCATCACACGTGCACTCGGTGCTCTGCTGCCCCTTCGGTTGCGGAGTCACGCCGACTTCGGTGAAGGAAGTGCGGTGCCTCGGGTAGCGACAGCTGGAGCACCTGGCGGGGGCACGTCCGCAGCGTGTGGAGGGGCCGGGGGCCGGGCCGCCCGCCCCAGGGAGGTGGCGGCGCTTTTGTTCGTATTTATTACAGTAATTATGACTGCCATAAGTGTCTGCCTATAATGAAGTCTTTCTGTTAAAAAAATTACATCAGCAAAGTCTGTGCTCTTTGAAGTTAAAGGATCACTTCTGTATTTGATCGTATTAATTCTATCCGTATCAGAGGATGTATAAACATAGAAGGCATCTATATGTTCCCACTGGTGAATTGAAGCTAACCCTTTTTCCTGTGGTAACGTGTGGACAGAAATTAAAAAGCAAAACAGCTGTGTTTCCTCTTCAGATTGTTTGTGGTGTTGGGGCCTCTAAAGCCTGCAACAGACATCTTAAAGTTTTCGTGGGCTGAAAAAGATCCTCCCCCCCCCTTTTTTTCTTCTTTATTTGCATTTAAATATAAACCTATCCAAATGACGGTTAACCAGTGGGGTACTGGTGCAACAAAGAGGTTAAACATATTTAAAGCTGAGCTTTGCTTTTTTTAAGTTCAGGAAAGCATCTTATCACTTTTCTCTGGATGGTTTCTTGTTAGCTGCGTGATATGATATGGTGAAACTTTGTAATCTCATTTATTCTTGGTTAAGCTTTTCACTGGAGAGACTTAAGCATTAAAGTATTTTTTTGCCCTTCAGCTTCTAATTTCTCACTGACTATTGGCAAGAGGTGTATAAAATAGCTTTCTGGATGTTCCTTTTCTAGTGACAGTATTACTTCTCATTATGATGGTTTCATTATTTTCATAGATGAAAAGGTTAATAAATGTCTACTCTTGTGCAAGAGAGACAGTGTGATCTGATTATGTCTATTAATATTTTCAGTTAATGTTTGATCATGAAACAGTAAGCAGGAAACAGTGCTTGCTGATTACCTTCTGCTGTTTTAGAAAATGAACACATAAACGTTAAATGTTACTTACTGTATTTGCAATGAACAGCCAAAGTGTAGGCTCTTACTTACCTTCTGCACTATATACTCCTCTTCATGTAATATTCGATTTCACAGCCGCCTTTGCTAAATCACTAAGCATATTGCTGAGTGTTTTTTTCTTCTATTTGCAGTGTCTCATAGGCTTGAATAATTGGTATTATTTCATTGYTTTTCACTAATGTCTTCCCATTTTAAGACATTTAAGCAGCTTATATTTAGTGATTGCAAAAGACAAAACAGTATTATTTGTGTCTGTTTTATGAAAATTAACATGCAAACACCCAGGAAGACTGGGAGGAGAAATCGTTATGTTTTGTCCATCTTAAGTTGTTATCTTCATGAAAAGAGTGAGCTGGTCAGTTGTTTGTACCTCTCAACAGATAGCTTGTGAAAAAACTTGTACAGACCTAAGTGCATGCTCGTAATCTGTATTACCAGTTATCTCTTCTTTTACAAAGGGTGTTATTCAAGATGTGAAAATCATCTTTATACCTAATGGATATATAACGCAGTGTCCTAATCTGAATCGCAGTAAGTAGCAATTTATTTACTCTAGAGTTGTTAGATTTTTAATATGAATTATTTCTTTATTTTAAAAGTAATATTTTCAGGCTTGTCATTGTTGCGTATGGTGACTCCCAGAAAGCAAAAATTCTGTGTAAAGATTGCATTTTATGTTCAAATAAACAGCAAATGACATATCAAAAGAATATCAGATTTGATTTATTTACGGGTTATTGTTTCTTTCCTTCTCCTCCTTTCTTTTCCTTTTCTTTTTAAACTTCCTTTATTGAGCATGCCCGACCTGCAGTGATTTCTTAAGTCTGGTGCAAGGAATCATGGATTTGCAAGAACTCCTGGCAAAAATGACTGCAAAAGTAGGTACCTAAGCTTCTTTGTCAATTCCCCGTTTCCTCCTTTGCTGAGACCAGCATAGAAGTAATTCATCCTTTTGCAATTATTTTACGTTTTCGTGACAGAGAAACGTTTTTTCACTTTTTTTCCTTCTGCCAGTACCCCTATCTGCCGTGGATTTAAGGAGAGAGTTTCATGGATGTTGCTTAAGCCTCATAGAACTTCTATTGCCTGACTTGCTCTTCGTAAGATAGCGACAAAAGGCCAAGGGTCTGTTTTTTGCAAGAAGCCTTAGTGTGATTTCCTTTTTCATGTCTGGGATGAATGCAGAAACAAAGGAGTGAAATCCCTCTGTGATTTCCTCACTAAGTCGTGCTGTCAGAGGGTGCATGTTTGCCCGTGGAGCGCTGACCCCTGGAAGCSCTGTGGACTCTCCAGGAGGGTGGTGTGGTTTCTTTACTAGGAACTGAAATGGCCTCAAAATGTGTGTGGGGGGGCTCACACGAGCCCCAAAGCAGCAGAAGAATTACATGGGCCCCAAAATAGAAATGCCTGTGAAGCTGCTGGATATGCTGATCTCAACGTCACCTTTTATCAACGGCTTTTACAGTGTAAAGTTAACCCAGATCCAGGTTATGCTGTTTTTTTACTGGTTCGCGTTGTGGGTGGGGTGTATGGGAAGCTATAGGGTTTTTTTTGTTTGGAGTTTTGGGAATTATCTTGTCTGCTCCCATGTTGCACAGTCAATCTCTGTGTTAGCCCAGTCCCTTCTGCTCAGGCTGTGGTCTGGCTTCTGGGTAGGAAAGCCTTGTTTTAGAGGTGACTGAACCCCAGTGTGTGTTAAAGGGCAATCTGTGAACACTTTTTGAGGTTAATGTTGGTAAACCATCTGGTCCATGGTAAAAGGCAATTAATTGTCTCATCATGTGCTAATTACTTGTAGATTTAAGTGCAACTAAAACCAACCTGTAGCTGTCTTTACTCTCAGTGTAGTTACTGAACAGGAATTTCAAAAATAGGATTTGCATAGTAGTGGTACTAGTATAAAAGCATTATATGTGTGATACTTACTACTGTGCTGCCTTTAAGTTTGTTTTTTTTTCTTTCCTAATAGGAAAGGAAAAAAAATATTTTTATGAGTGTGCATTATACTGACAAGCCACTTACCCAGCTGACATGCTTTGGACAGGCTGACTCAGAATGAAAAATGTGAAGCTTTTAGTTCAGTTTGCTGCTTGTACTGTGAAACAGAGGCAATTATTTTGAGCCCTGCTGGTGGTATGAGCATGTTCCAATTATGCAGTGTACTGAGTAACTTGCTTTCTCTGCTGTTAATTATATTTTTGCTTGCTAGTGCTTTAGGGGGGAAGCAAATAACACAGTATTTGTACTCAGAGACTTCGTGCTTCCATAAAGTGGTCCTGGGATAACCTTTCATTGTGAGTTCCTTTCCTCTTGAAGTGCGCTGAGTCTTTCATTGCATTGGTTACAGAAACGCTGTTGTCCAGGAAAAACTCATGTACAAGGAAAGGAAACTAAATTGCTGGACAAATGCATATTAAAATTGGAGGAATTTAAGATAAGCTTTGAGGCTTGTACCTGCCATTTTCATTCTAGGGGGTAAATGGCCCCAAGCGATCCTAATGCAGATACAAGTATATAATATGGCGATGATGATGTCTGACAAGGCAAAGAGCTGCCTTAGGCAGCTGTACAGCCCTTCTGCGGAGATAACTTTTGCCAAGGCAGGTGGTCAAAGAATGGCTTGCAAACGTACATGAGCAGTGACCCCCAGCTGCTGGCCCCGTACCAAGAGATGCAGTGTGCGAACATGATGTTTTGGAAAAGCGTGCCCTGTGGTTTGACAACCAGCTGTTGCTTTTAGGCTCTGCTATAGCTGGGGCTTTAGTTGCTCCCTAGGTCTGTGTTTGATCACAGCTGTATTACAGCATTGAATAGACCAACAAATGTTGCTTGCAACAAATGTGTACGTGCAATTTATATAATACAAGCTATGAAGACTTGGACCAGAGCTGTTTGGGGAAGAAACATCAGAACAGTGGCTTAGGACTTCACTAATTTTGGAAGCCTTGCAAATTATGCAGCATGTAGGTAGGAGGAGAGAGTACCCCACGCCCTGAGGGTTTACCTCAGGGCCCCTCGGGTCTTGGGCCGGCTCTGGACAACACACGGAGGCCGTATAAAGGGCCCGGTAGAGCACTGTCTAAAGCAAGTTATCATTAAATGCTAGGTACAGGAGCATTTGATTATGACCTGTAAAAAACTAACTGCTGTTATGTCCCTTTTTTACCTATGCCTTGAAAAGACATAGCTTTTACAGGTGTGTAAACACTAGCTTTTTAAGCCTATGCTATTTTTGTTGCAATTTAAATGAGGTCTGAATCTTTCCAGTGAATGTTTCATTGGTCTAATCTTTTGTCTGTAAATGGGGAAAGGTAATAGATCAGATTGTTAGAAATCCAGCTAAAATACTAATTTGCTGCAGGACAAAAGGATCATGTTACAGTTCAGCATTCCCAACCACCATGCTGAAATATTATTGGTTACTCTTTAAGTRTAATGGTTAAAATAATTCATGCAACACTTGATAACATTCTACTGAAACCAGCCTYGGGATCTCCTACATTTGAGTGGCGTATACTTTCTTTTCAGTAACTTGCGGGCTCGCACGAGGATGGGCTTGTGCTGGAGAGAGCCACTAAAGCCTTTCAGCACAAACATTTACCAAGTCTTTCTTTGGTTGAGGTCAAAAGGGTTGAAGCTTGTTTTTATTAAAAACAAGAAAATTAAGCACTTGAGTTCATGGATGGAATAGTTTTGTTGGTTTGTTTATACCATGGATTTATATGGCCATGAATACTTACATGAACAAAAAATTTTTCTTGGAAAGTTGTATACATTTATTTCTAATTTTGCCAGAAATAATACATTTTTAACAGCAGTCTGTCTTTCAGTTATTCATATAGACAGAGGAKAAGCAAGGAAAATGTTAAATAAGTTGTGTGAGAAACAGCTAACTAAATATTTCTGAATGTTAAGAACTTAGAATTAGGTTAGTATATGGAAAATGTTGAATGTGGTGTGAATTTCTTCCCTCTCATTAGTTTATTTCAGTTCATAACCTAAAAAATATAAAACATTTGAAGCCTGAGGATTTTCTACTGATGCTTTAAATCTTTGACAAATCTACTTATGCGTATTTGACAACATTTGGAAACCTGTTTCAGCTAATTTTAAGGAATTCCTTGTTTTGCTGAGCACAGTAGAAACTTTTCAATTAAGCCCTGAAGCTTAAACACAAATGGAATGTGCCTGGTCACTCCAGCGTAGGAGATGACAGTTAAATGTTCTTTCTGAACAGATTTTGTGGGCTGTGATGCACTGATTGACCTGTGAGTATTGGAGGGTTCCTTGTTGCCTGCCCTCCTTCTAGTAAAGATGAAGTGGCAAGTTGTGTAACACCACAGGTACAGGTGCCTGAACAAAGGTAGCACTGGTCATACATGTGTATTTTTATTTTGATAATTGATCCACTGTGTTTAAGATATTTCTTAGAACAGGAGGTAGATGATATTTAAATAAATAAAATTGATATGAATTTAGCAAGATAATGCAAGCAATAGAAAAAACTAAAAAATACAAAATTTTTATTCTCACAGCATTTTCTTCTTTTTCTGTGATAAGTATTAGGACAGAAAAAGGGCAATATTAAGTGCCATCTTCAAAACCGGATGTTCTAATATCCTTTGTCTTTAAAATTTGTATAGCACACTTCCATAGGAAGGTTCATTTTTGTTATTTTTGTATTAAAAATTTATGATCCACGCATGTAAATAAAGTACAAACATAAGACAAATCAGACATCTTTTTAACAAAATTGAATATATTTTATACACTGTAAATATAATGAGGGTTTCTGCTGAAAACAAGCAGCTCAGTAAGAGGATGGGTTTTGCCTCTAAAATGTGAAAAGGAATTTTGAAGTCACCAGAACATATTGGGTTTGGGGAGAGGTGCGTGTCAATCTCAGTAATATCCTAGAATAACAATTTAAGGAATTCAGAGCTTTTATTCAGGGCTTTCACTCAGGAGGACTGCAGAGAAGAAAACACAGAAACTTGTCTATTATTCCTTCCCGTGTGCGTGCATTCCCCCTCCCCCCCCCAGTATGTTGCTCTTTTACTGTCAGGAAGTAAAATGGGCATGTTAGAATAATTTCACTTAAAGTCAATGGAATTTTAGAGGATAGAAATGTATAAAACTCAGGTGTATGCTATTATGTAAAAAAAGACTGCAGCTCTGTGCATTCATCTTTATGAATTTTGCTGCTATTAAGATGTATTAGTCTGTAATGTGGAATAATAGTTTGGTATTTATAACAGAATAGGGTAGGCATTCATTTTATCTTGTGCCCGATTCAAGTAGCCTCACTATCTGCAATGGCTTCAGTGTGATGGCTTATGCACATACAACAAATATGAAGATAAAATATCAAGACCTTGAGAAACTTGGATCTATCTGGCAGTAGAGTAATTTTAGAGTGATGGCAGTTCTGGGGTGTAAAGAATGCACATGTTTACCTCTAAATATTGAGTCTTGGTAGGACTTTTTTTGAATTTTAGTTAATATGAAGAGGACATTTGGAGTCCTCTTCAGGGTTAGAGATGGCACTAGGTACGAGGTGCGCATCGATGAGGGTTGTTGCTCTCTGGAGGACCCTCAGTTTAAGAGGGTACCCTGTATGAAAGGGAGGGCTTAGGAAAGGGCAGTTTGAGAAGCCTCCTGGTTATGTCAGGCAGAACAAGAAGCAGTGAGGAATGGATCCTGCCTGTACGATGAATCACATAGGTTCTCCCTCCTGTTTGCTGTCCAGAGGGCCACTGTCCTTTTCCGTCACTGCGTGAATCATCACTGCTCCCATTTGTTATTGCATAGTATCTCATGAGTAAGTGTAGCAATATCTAGCCTACAGATGTAGTACTAGGAAAAGGTTCATTGGTTTTGGCTTCTTTATGCCTTTTAGTAGCTGGAATTGAGAAGGTAATGAGAATAGCAAGGACTGTAGAGGGCTAGTCACCAGCCCGGGGTTAACTCATGGAACACCTATTCTCCATTAATGACAGTCTGGAAATATCTGTACAATGTTGTTTAAAAATCCTTCTTTCACCTGTAAGTCGTATTTGCTATTATAAGGCTAAGATCTTTCTAAAAAGCCAGAAAGTAGTGCTCTGGCTGATGCTTGACAAGGAAGAGATGGGGATGGTTAGAAAAGGTCAGTCTGCCTGCCTTCATGCTTTATGACCTATAATCAGGGTAATGGGCAATTAAGAAATTCCTTTGACAAACAAGTGTATTTCGTGTACCTTTGTTAGTACCTATACATTCCTGAGGAGATCTTAGTGGGGTTCGTTAAAGTACAAGAGGCAGTTTCCTAGGTCATAAACTATTGTCGTTTAGCACAGCTCCATCAAAGTCTGTGGAGTAGGGTTAGTTTATACCTGCTGACATCCTGGTTCAGTGTTTCAAAGTTTGTAGTCAAACTTGCTTCAGCTAAAAATAAGTATACTGCTTTCTCATATTTGCTTTGTTAAAGTCATGTGTTTGAATTGCAGAAATCTCATCAAGCTACTTTCATTTATAGTTAAATTATGCAGAAACAAGGCTGAGTCAATTGGAAGACTGTCATTGTGAGAAGACTTGTCAAGTAAATGGAGTGATCTATAGAGACAAAGACTCATGGGTAGAAGATGATCACTGCAGGAATTGCACATGCAAAGTAAGAATTTCTAAAGAGTTTAAGGAGTAGGGCCTAATTAAAATGTGAAAATGGAGCTTGAATACGTAATGCTAACTCTGAGAATAATTATGTTTTTCAGTATGCACCTAGTGGCAGTATGAACAATAGAGAGGGAAATGTGTGTGTTTTTTTTTTTTTTAACTGATATTTCTTATGTGCAGACTTCATAGATAAAATCCGCTTTCCCTTGACAATACTCTCTTATTTGATCTAATTATATCTGTGAGGACTTTACTGTTTTGGGGTGAAATCATGGTGTTGACTGTTTGGTTCGGAACTGTTTTCGCTGCAGTAGTTCTTTAAAATGGATTCATTATCTTAATAGTATTCATAGATGCTTAGTTGCATCTTGCCTGTTAACAACATGCAGATTCTGTTTTCAGTGTTTATCACTGTGAAAACCTGAGGAACAGAAGAAAATTAGAATGTAAATCTTGCCTTGTTGAAATTATTTGATAAATATCTGAAGGGACTCTYTGTTTGCTCGAGAAAATAGAAAACGTATTGTTAAAAATCATGAAGGTGATTGGCAGAGCCTATAAAAAGTGATGCTTACATTCTTGTAAAGATGGGCTTATGTTTTCCACTTAACCTGCTTTGCTGCTCTGGGCAAGTGGGGTAAAACCAGTAACATATATCAAAATCGGGTGATTCTCCTTCAGGTGCATTTAGATGCAGGTTGGCAGTCAGGATTAAACTTGTTACTGAAGGATGTAATCCATAATGCTATTTTCATTTACTTAATGAGTTTTCTGCCTTATGTTTGTGTTTTGCATAAAATACTCGCTAATTACAACAAGTCATAGTTGAATTTTGTCTTAATAACCTTTGCTTAGAGTGGAGTTGTGGAGTGCCGAAGGATGTCCTGTCCCCCTCTTGATTGTCCTTCTGATGCTCTCCCAGTGCACGTGGAAAGCCAGTGCTGCAAAGTATGCAAGGGTAAGTACATTACACAGACCTTTTCCATCCACCTTCCCTTTAAGTGGAGTTAAATCTGTCCTGAGAATAGGAACATTTTATAATGACTTTCATAGGTCCTGTTAGATCAGGAAATGTGAGTTGTATTGGGAAATTTGATTTAGGAAGAAAATAAATAATTTGCTGAGAAATATATAAAATGAAGCATTGCAGACTTCTAAGATTCTCTTGCTACATATTGTCAGTATAAAATTATTTTTCCACTTGTTTGTGCAAAAAAAAAAAATCTAACCTGGCTTTGGCTTGTATCTCCTGTTGATGTTGAGGAGCATGAAGCCTTCAGCCTGAGCTTTTCATAGTGATGTGTAATAAGTTGAGGTGTTGTCTTTTTACTTTTATTTCAGCTTGGAAGACTGTTCTTTAAAACGAACGTGACAGAATTTCAGACCTTGGGTTAATATCACTGTGTGGAGTGATAGTTTATTGTAAGTCATTTCGTAATAAATCTGTAGAAAGAAGGAAAAAAAGTAAATTTTGTGGTTGGTCTTACTGTCAGCCTTCCATTTTTCCTTCTGGAAATGAGAGCCTTTATTCAATATTTGTTGCCTTAATGGAGTACAGTGGATGAAGTCAATTTATGCATGGAAATTTTAGCTGAAGACTGATGCACATCTTACCTTATGAAGCACAAATTATCTTTTTTTCTTCTTCTTGGAGACCAGTAGACTTCAGGCATGACTTTTTCTGTAATTCACAGGACAGATGTCGAATTATTTTAAGACTAATTAGGAAAAAAAATAACACCTTTTACCATTCTGTCACCTTTCTTCACTCACTGAATTTATTAGTCACATGCACAAATTTCCCCTAGCCATGATCTTTCACTTGCTGTTGTTTACTCAYGTCATCTCATTTGTCTCAGCTGTATGTCGGAATGAGCAAGCTGCTTACCAAAAGATGTCTATGAACAGAGTATTTAGGCGGTAAACTGGCTCTGCTGATGCTCCCCCCTGCCCCCCCCCCCCAAAAAAAATCTCAAAATACTTTTATTTGTGGTAAACTGTAAACTGTTCTGTGTTACTGTGGTAACTGTAAAGTTCCTTTGTGAAGCTGTGGTGGTGAGCACCTCTCTTGACATGCCTTTGCTAACACACGTGTAAGGACAAAAGTCAGAATTTGATACAAAGGAATTGCAAGGTGCAAAATTGTAAATTCAACATATATCCCCATGAGTAAACTGTGTTTCTGATTTTTGTAATGGAAAGATGAACGATCAAACTTGCCTTTTGTCAGTGATTGGCACAAACTTGACTCGTTACTCTGACAAGAACTCAGCCTGTCAGTCAATGGGAAGAGTGGCATGGAAGTTGATTGAAATTGATTGTAAATGCCGGCTCCTTGGCAGAATGACATGCTAGGGCCACAGGCAGTCACTTTCGGGTATATAGTCGTAATTGCTGAGGCTTTCCAAAGAGCTGCACTGCAGGTGTTAATTTCTCTGTGCTTTTGCTATTTAGCTCTGATAGAATCATCGGTTGTAATTTGCTGTCTCTAGGGATTATTCAATGGCTGGATTATTAAACAGTTTCCTGTTAGCTGTGAGTTAAAGAACAAAGTAGTTCTAACATCTGAAATGTTAAAGGCTTTAAAAATGAGGTGGTTCTATTTTGATCCCTGCCATCTTGTGTTAGCTGTTCCAACTAATATTTGACAAAAGACTATAATTCTATTTAAAATTTCATCATGCTTTTGAGTTGTGTATTTCCTTGCTTTCTCATGCACCCRTGCTTGTGTTAAAAGCAGTCTTATCAGGAGAATAGAGAGAAAGAAAAAGGAAATTGCTCTAATTCATCTTTTCCCAAAAATACTTACTTGGATTCCTAATTTAAACACAGCTTCCCAATCTAAAGTGTTTCTCATAAGTGAGATCACAACAACTCAGACATATAAACTAGGGCAGCTTTAGAAAAAGCAAGAAAACTAGGATACCAAAAGGAAGAAACCTAATTTTTCAACGTGTTGTTGACAATGAAAACTGAGTTCTTTTGAAAGTCTTGCTCCTTCCCTTTAGAAAACAGCATTTTCAAGTGTGTAAGTTTAAAGAAAAGGTCCTTTTGCTGCTGTGGAGTACTCCTAGTATCAGCTGTAAGGGACATCCACCTGCCCACCCCTGTGAGTGCTTGGTCCCCTTATCACAGTATTCAAGAGAGAAACTGAGGTAAAGCAGTTACTAGGTGGGCTGCGACTTCTTTTTCTGAGAACCAACACTTGGAACGCTTTCTGTTTCAGCATGTGTGTGCCTTGACTCAGGGAACTTTTAAGGCTTTTTTCGCTTGCACCACAGGATTCGCACCTTATAGCTCTCCTTTCAGTGTAATAGGCCAGACTCTTAGTTATTGGTCAAGTGTAGTGATAGTTCAAGCACCAAAGAGGTTCATTTTATCAGCATTCAGTAAGTCACTGACATTGTTAGTAATGTAGAGTCTCTGAGAATAGTGGGCTCCTTCATATTTTGGATGAGCATGCAATAGTATTATTGACCAATTTTCATACATTGGCATGGCTGTTGGGCACACAGGAAGAGGTGCACAGGGTTCATCCTCACAGTATAAAATCGTCTGTAGTTTGGTAAAGAGCCCTTCGCACTGTTCACCAAGGGGGGAACTTTGGACCCAACAAAGAAGTAGACTTTTGCATGTATGCCAGATGTACAGATTCAAGAGATAATGGATTAGCAAATCTGTGCACATAGACTGGTGTTACAGTTAGGTACTTAAAGAATGATAGCAGATAGAGAATTATTTGCTGGTGAAATAACTATGTCTTAACACAGATTGAAAAAATTTGGCCTAGATGCAGACAGACACTTCTTAGAGTTCAGAGTGAAACACCTACCTAGCGAGCTGTTGGTTTACTTGCAGACAGATATACCTGTGAGTAAATTTAAAGTATAAGTGATTCCAGTCTCCCTGTTGTCCTGAAAGCATACTATAAATTGTTTTGTTTGCTACTTTTCTGTGAAAAGAAATCAGTGACAAAAGAAAAGGCTGAGCACGGAATTGCCTTCTCATGGCTTCTGGTAGCTGTTGTAGAGGTGGTGAGAAACTAAGGTGATATCTGTGATCAAAGTAACAGACTTAAGAAGAGGATCCCATGATGTTGAACAAGGAGGATGCTGAAAGTTTTAACAGCTTTATAGAGTGCCTTTATAATGTGTACTTGATTTGTGTAAAATCACAATAGTCCAACTATTCTCTTTAATGGATGGATTTACTGTCCTCTCCTGGAAGTGAATTTTAGACATTTACTTCCAAGAGGTCACTGATGGTTATAGTAGTACTCATCCTAGCTGTTTGCTACCATGGCTTTGCTGGATGTTACCTTCCTCACGGTGGCAGTAGTCCTAAGCTAAGCTAGTTGATTTTGCCTTGAAATGGATGAGGAGTGCTCACATCTTCTAGTCTGTTGGCTCTGCTGTGGAGGTGGTCATCTTTAACAGAGTAGTCAAAACTTTGGAGGAGAATTTTTTCACTGACTTTGACTGCAGGAGACTTTTTGGCAACAGCTTTAGTGTTGTAGGACCTTTGCATTTGCTGTGAAATCTGCTTGCTTGATGTGTGCTTTAAGAATATTTTTCTGAAATAATTTCTTCAGTTCATTGATTTATTAGAGTTATTTGCTACATCTAGACAATTTTTGCAGTGCTCCAGCAAGCTGAAGAGTCCACCTTTGTGCCCACATAAAGTCTGAGGGTTTAATTGAAATCTGTGCTTATATTGCTCTCTTGATGAACAGTACACTAATAAATGTCTTCTGTTCTTGAAGTGCAGCATGAAGACTTCTGGTAACACAAATATTGTAGCTTGATCTGCAGAATCTCAGTAATGAAAATATTTTCTAATGAATTGGGTCCGCTATCAATTATCTTGTTCTCTATTCCTGTTTCTTACTTTGTGCAAATGAGCTGCTTGCTCTTAAAATGAATTTATTGTTAATGAATTTATTTTTAATTATATATAATACTTCCAGTGGATGCAAATGACTGTGTYGTATTTTTAACATTGTGACTGTATTTCCCAGTGTATGTGAATATTGGTTTTACTTTTGTGCTATAGTTTGCATTTGTTTACTACCTAAATACTGATTTTTTTTTTTATCTTTCCCCCTCCCCCACCTTCCCCTCCTGCCCCCAAATTACAGCAAAGTGTATCTATGGAGGCAAAGTGCTAGCAGAAGGTCAACGAGTTTTAACTAAGAGCTGCAGGGAATGTCGAGTAAGTTTTTATCACATAAACTTTTTCTGATTTTAAATGAATGTGTAGTCTTCAAAAGTGACAATGATAAGTTAGTATATTTCTTTAGGCTTCCTTCATGCAAATGTGATGTCCGTTGTCTTGAAAAGGTTACCTTGAAGTCAGTGAAAGCCACAAACATGTAAACAAGGCAGGACAGCGACTCATTCAGGGTAATAAAAACAGGAGTAAAATGACTTGGAGGGATATTTTCTCTTATTTGCTGCTTTCATGAGCTCTAGAAAGAGGCAGCATCCTGAGCCAGTCTCTGATTTCAGCCACAGCTGCTAAAATTTGAAGAAACCTCACTTACATTGCTTGAGTTACTCTAGATTTACCCTAGTATTAGTTAATCATGGTAGTAATGGTATTAATGGTAACAATTGACTGGACTGAAGTCTTGTTCTGTCAGGTTCATAGTGCTCAGGTAACTATAGTCAGTATTTAAGGACATAGGTAAATGGAGCATGGATATAGGTATATGGAGGATATAGGTAAATAGGAGCATTCGTTCCAGGGAGTGCTACTGAATATGAGTGCTATATATGGTGGGTAAGTGTGGCAGAACCCAGTCCTAATCAAGATGAGCCCTAGAAGAGGAGGGACAGGCCCATTGCTCTGCTGAGGCRTGTATTTGTTGTGACTAGAGTATGTGCATGCTTTAAATATGACTTACCGCTTCAAAAAGTTGCAGCTATTCTAAACACATTTGCTCTTGCATGTAATTTTTAAGTATTTTGTTCTTTACATCTTGTTGAATTTTGTGGAGGGGGAAGGGTGATAAAGGGCAGGCTTACAAATGCTTTGACAGATCAGTATGCTAGAACAATTATGAAAAACATTTGGAAAAGATCACAATGATCTGGTTATTGTTGCATTTGTGACTGAGTGTACAGAGTAGCAATTTTATGTTTGCTAATGGAAACGGACAATAACTGGTTGCAGATGTTGTGAAAGCAGCTTGTTGTGCAAAATAACTTTGCTGTTTAGTATTCGGTTGTATAGGGATGCCCAACACCATATATACCAATATGTGGGCARGGTCATTGTCTTGAAGACTAAGGTCTTCTCTTACAGTGTTTATTTGGCAGGGGAAGTGCCTATGTGAAATAAGGTGAAAATAGGAGGATTTTCACATTAAAGTGAAAACTTAGAAGGTGGTCTGAATGATGTTTGTGGARTTCCTCTCCACTATAAATAGGACAGTCGTCCCTTCATCATTATGAATATGATAATACATTCAGGGAGATTAAAAACAAATATTGACCATCAACTACTTCTCATATTAGAAATGACTGAAATAATAATGAAATATTTTTATATTTTATAAAAGTATATTGTGATATATTTATATAAAAGTATATTATGTATAATACTTCCCTATTTTACTCACTTTTGAAGGAAATTGATACAGCAGTGCTAATTGCAGTCATGTCACAGATTGTATTATTTACATCTTAGTGGAGATGTAAATAATGGCAATTCTTTACATCTTTGAAACAGCATCTGTTAATGAGATACAATGAAAGAAATGAGTCTATACCTGCAAAAGGGTATTTCCACAGCTGTATCTGAAGACATTAAACCTAACTGTCAAAGCTTGTCATTCTGACTTGGGAAAGTATTTAAGGGGGTGTCTACCTCTGCTCCTACAAGGGGACGCATCTCTAGACAGGAAGTGCCTTCACCATGTTTTAAGCATGACCCTCTTGAAGCTTTAAGTGAAACACTTGCTTATTTACTACCTCAATTAGGCAAAATATCAATGGAGGCTAGCCAAACTGTTCATTTACTGTAGTAATAATTTTGTATCCTGTGCAGGCCTAGTGTTGGACAAGGGGAGGACACTTCTACTCTTTTTGCGACATTGTTGTATCGCTAAATAAAGAGCTTTGTGCTAGGGGAACTACTGTGAAAAATTTAGTATGGTTTGATTTTTCCAGATGTGAAAAACAGACATCAAGTTTGAAAAAGCTGTTGGTCCATGAAGGACATACTGTAGAGGGTACATGTCAACTGTCAGTTTATTAGTGTTGATAAAGTTGACTTTAAAAACCTGAGGGGAAATATCTTTGGGAATAATTCTTGTGTCTGTAAAAGAGGATGTATTTGTAGGTGGATAAGGTAAAGGAGGATATATTTGTAGGCAGGGTAATGTCAAGAAGATACAATTAAAATTTCACATTTCCATTTTTATTTGAAGATGCAATTATTTTATTCCTTGTGTAGGTACTGATTCAAGCTTAAGAGGCTTTTAATTTGTATTTATTCCACCTAACAAAAATAATAATACTGATGGATTCAGATGGATCAGTCCAGATTTTCTTCGTCAGGCTGTGTGCAGTTGTTTTTATTTCTGAAAACTAATCCAGACTAAAAAAAAAAAAAAGAATTTATGCTGCACATCCTCTTAATCATAAGCACATACGCTACTGGTGGACAGTCCTTCACTTGTTCCCAGCTGGAATCCTGCCCACAAACGCTCTTAATCTACAAAGACAAAGTGACAAAATTAGCACACCAGTGTTTCCAAGAAAATGGAGGCGTGCCTGTGAGTTAGAAAACTGCACCTTTCTGCATTCAAATAAGTGGTTATTTAGGTTTGTGGACTTCACCAATATGATGAAATGGCCCATTATAAGTCAGCGGAAAGAATTCTATAAATTTTGTTTCATTGGGAGTTTTATTGATGGTCAGTCGACTTCTGTGTCATTGCTTGTGAAAGACATGATACCCACACTGGCCTATATGTTTGACAGCAAAGGATACAAGAATAAACTCCTTTTCAGTAACGCTGGGAGTGGGCAGTCAACGAGTGCTATAAAAATACTAGAAAGACAGACAAGGCTCCTTTGACTTACAAGAAGCTTGACTTAGTTTTTCATAAAAGTAAGGAATAATTTGGTGCTGGGAATGGTTGCTAGGGACACTGTTTGGACCTTTCTGCTGAAAGGTTAATCAATAATATCTAAAACAAGAAAAAAACCACCCAAAGAATGAAACAAAATAATTCCATTTGGAATCTTGCTATTTTTTTCTAAAGTTAACCTTCTGAAGATGAAGTGTCTTGAACTTGCGGTTCAGATTGTCACTGATTAGGCTTACAGTCAATTCTTTATGTACTTAACTTTGCAATTACAAGAAATTCAATTTTATAGTTGTAAAAGTTTGATTCCAGATCTAATGCTCTGTAGATTGTATATCACAGTTGGAGCTGTACCTATTTATTCCAGAAGAATTTTTTTTTTTGACATTTATTTCTGTCCAGATTCTGTGAAGGCATAWGTGAACTGAGTACAAAAAGTTACAGTCATTTTTCTAAGGCAGCCTTCTTGCTTATCTCAGTGGATACAATCTAAAAATCTAAGGATGATGATTCTTATAATTGGATCTGTACTAGTTTATTTCGAATTAATTTTAATCCAAAGAATGCTTCAACATAGAAACATTTTTCATGTTCTAAAACTTAACTTCTGAATATAGATTTGATTTGTTTTCCTGAGACTCAAGTTCTGCAGAAAATAAGAAACTTGAGGGAGGTAAAATCTTACGAAGTTAACAGAGCTCTCACTTAATTTTGTGCTTTTATCTCCTTATGGTTCATTAAAGAAGGCATGAGGATTGAAATTGTTTTTTGCTTTTTGACTCATCCTGACCACTGATTTGACTTCCAAACAATTTTTTGATTTCTTGCCATCTATTTGACCAGATTTATCATCAGTCAAGACTTTTCATCAATACAGTGATATACCGTACCCTTTCTGCTGCAGCTGTCTTTTGTGAGCTTGACTAGGCGATAAATTATAGCCAGTGCTTTTCCAGCTGGTAGTTTACTAACATGATAATAAATGACGGCTTGGTGTGTCTGGTTCTTTTATCACCTTTGCTGCTGCAGTTGCATGGGCAAGCTTGTGGGATTCCTCCCTTTCGCTTGGGGAAGTGAGATCGGAAGGAGACCTAATACCTCCATTAACTTCACTGTTCTTGTGTGGGTACTTGCTTAGAAGATGCATGCTGTATGATACTGTAGGGAGACTTTTTTAAAAAAAGAACAAAAAAACCCTGATGCCTGAGAGTGTTTTTTTTATTATTATTTATTTTTCATGACAACAACTGATAGAACTTGCCAATAAAGTACAACTGGGAAGCGAGAGAAATGGCTTGGCCCTGCTTAACCTTTAAGTTGCAATCTCAATGGCAGTCACCAGAAGTGATTGTAAAATGGTCAGAGTTTTGCATTCCCTACATCTGCTAAGTTTACTTTTCAACTGTAAGTGCTGCTAGCTGCCCCATGCCTTGTGCGTCTACCTTGTAGACTCAGCGGGCCTTCTGCAGGTGGAGCTGTACAGGAGAGCTGGGAGAGCTAATTCTGGAGCCTGAAGCAGCAAAGCTGAATCAGTGTGGCACTCTAGCGAGGCTAATTGCCTGTGAAGAGTTATACTAATATTATCTCTACTGGTTCTGGCACCTGAGGTAGACTTTCAGCATGGTGTGGCGCTGTATCTTGCAGATACGAAAGCAAGTCTGTGGCTAGTGAGGATATCCCTATGTGGGGGTGTTTCTTCATACCAGATAAACACATGGGTATTTTTAATATTTTCTATTCAAAATCATCCATCTCACCCCTCGGATTATGAAATTGGTGGTTTTAATAACATATTGTGGCTTTTTGTTTTAGTTTTGCTCTGCTTTTTTAGCCCCCAGATGCATTTGGGTCATATTTTAAACTTTCCTCTGCAATCATGATGGCTAGCAAATGTCATTGATTTGATTCATTTATTTTAAGAAAGTGGAAATTCTCACATCATMTTTTCATTCCAGCATCTGAGGCATCATGAAAAACATTTTGGGAAGAGTGGGGGCAAGATTTGTATTAAAAAGGTGTATTGGTAATACAGCAGGCCACCTGCTTCCTTAGTAGAGTTTCAGTCCTTTGGCCTCTAGGAAAATGGGATTACTTAAGTGTGGACAGTCCTGTGGGATAGTTGTTGTAGCTCCTACTGAGCAAAACGCTGGTTGTTGGTCGTCTTCCCTTGCTGATTTGCAGTGATGGCATAGCTCGAGGAGAAGGGGTGCTGATGAAGCAAATGAAAGTATATGGGAGGCTGGAGGAGGAGGAGGAGGAGGGAAAAGAGGAAGCTATTTTGGCACAGTATGTTAAGAATCAAGCAGGACAACTGTTAATCTGGAGATAGGATGGATCAGAATTTGAGCTGTTTTCCTGGATGGGAAGAAGATGGAGTAAAATGATGATGCAAAATCTCCCCAGATACCCCTATATCTATTATTTTAGAAATTTCTACATCAGCAGCCAGATCTCCCTTACACAGTCTTGTTCTAAATCCAGAAGAAATCAAAGTCATATGAGTATCTTGACCTAGGTATCCAAACCAGAAATTGCTGTGTAAAATGTAAGTCTCAAGATTGGATTTCTGCACTGTTATGCCATTGAAGGACCTAATTTTTGGAAATCAGGTTATCAGTACTTTTAAAGAGCAGATGTCTTTAATTTGTACACAGCAGAACAATGCATGACACTTGAAAATGTTGCTCTTCTCTCTGCTATATTTACTTGAGTTGAATAAAATATCAGTGCAGTATGTAGAATCTGAAATTATTGTAAGAGGAATAAAACCAGAACTTACATAAAGCAGAAAGACTGTCTTTAACAAAAACCTGGAGTGAAATACTTTAATTCCTTCAAATACTTAAACAGGTTAAGGGAGGAAAAAAAGCTATAGAATTTTGAGCTAAAGTGTCTTTTTTTTTTTTTTTTTTTTTTTATTTCAACTGTGGGCATAGATATGTCCAAGCAGATTAACTTTAGATTTGATGTTGTGGTGTAAAAAATGAATTTAGCTTGCTGCCTGTCAGTTTACTACTGTTGTTACTAAAGATTGCCAGTGTTATAGATTGAAAATTGTGATCCTTGCCACTGCACATATTTTCATCAATGTCACTTTTTTTTAAACGTTATTTATTTCCAGAATGGAGTTTTAGTAAAAGTAACAGAGACTTGTCCTCCATTGAACTGCTCGGAAAAAGACCACGTTCTTCCAGAGAACCAATGTTGCAGTGTTTGCAGAGGTAAGCCAGAGACTGTGTGTGCTGGGAAGGAATATATGTCGCTGATTTAACTGGGGGATACAGTGGAATGAGCAATTCCTGTTTAATGAGATATTAGGTACCTCTATAAACCTGGGTCTATAATTAGCCTTCACATAAACCAGTCGGTGCTATTCCTTTGGGTAGAAGARTTATCAGATACAAAGCTGTAATTGCTTTGAATTAGAAAGAGGCGGAGGGAGGAAAGGAAGAGGTGGGGAAGAAAGGGTATTTACAGGGCCCAGTATCTCTTACAAATTCCTATTAGGAGCAAGTTATTTGAAATAGAGACGTTTTGTGTCACTTGACCTTGGAACTGCACTGGATGTGCAGGGTGCCAGGCCCTTTGGAAGGGGGGGGTTGAGCTGCCTATTTTAAGCACACAGTAATAATGTTCAGATTCCAGTGTCAGCCTGTAGTGATGCGTCTCAGAAATTTTTCAAGCAAGAGACATGCCAAATGAGTGTTGGACGTTTGCAGGCTTAGATGGTTGTGAGGGCCTGCTGGTCTACCTGCTTGCCTGTGTGTAAGTTCTTCCCAAGTGTCATTGCAAGATGCTAAAGGAGGGACTCTGAATCTCTCCCTTAGCCAGTAAATATTAATAAATATGTGTGTAGTTAAATATTTACTAAGGCCTTGACCTTGCAAGCATATGCACATGGTTTCAGGGGCCAGCACGTTTGAGACCGCTTGCTGGATCAGGGACTAAGGATGTACACTTTAATTTTTTAAGCAGTTTCTAGAAACATCTGTAACTATTTAAGTAAGCAGTAAATGTTGCTTTTCTCTCTCTCAGAGGGTTCCCTGTCTTAATGATGCTTCTTAGCAGATGACCCAGTTTGATGTAGTGCAGTACTGAAAAAAATAAGCTTCATTGCTTAAAAGCATTAGAAATTTGAAAGCTTCAGAATTGATGAAGGATAAGTTCTATAATTATTCATTTCTATATTATTGTTAATGACAGGTACTTTTTTTTAGATATACACCCTACATCTGTTTTTATTATTTATAAAATACCATGATTATGGATGCTTATGTGATGGTCTCCCAAAGCAACGGAAGGAATTGTGAACTCTGATTTTCAGTGCTTTCAAATTGATATATCAGACTTCCAATTCAGTTCTGCATTAGCTGACTGCTAAAACAGTACCTCCTTCTTTCTCTATTTTATCTTTACTTTTTAAATTTCTTTCAAAATTATGCTTAGAGATGTGATTAGTTTTGTCAGCTTTCTAAACAGATAGATTGAAGTTAGCACTCCTAAATTGCTTTTTATTTCTTTAAATAGAATATATACTACTTGACGTTTTTGTTTCAGTTGCACACGACCCCAAGTGGTAGTATATAATTTTATCATCTGTAGAAACACTGGTGTAAAAAACTGATATTTATAAACAATTTAATGTATTGTGTGGGTTTTATTATGCAAACAGGTACCTCTTGAGATGGCAGGCAGACTGTGGTTTCTGGTCCCATCCAGCGCCAGCATGTACTTTGTGGGATAGGACAGAGTGCTCCCTCTGTTGGGCAGTAGTGACCGCTTTCAGAGACTATGTGCAGCTTTTACTGTCCAAGAAACATAGTCCTGAATGATCAGAGCGTTTATTGGAAAGCCACATGGATTGCTTGCATGTCGTGTGCACATTTCACATCATATGTTACGATGACACTGATAATACTTTGCATTGGCCTTTAGCTGTAATTATTAACAGGATGGTTATAAGCATTTACTAGTAGCCAATAATGCTAAATGAGACTAATAATTCTATGCAAAGTTTATCAGTACATACTTAATGATGGTTAGGTTTTATTTTTATATCAATGTATGCTTTGTTTAGTATGTAGTTGTTGAAACACAGAAAACTTCTACTGAATTTCTATTCTGTAAAAAAATTATAGAATACCTTTGCTAAATGACATTGGGAAAGAATAAGAGGTTTGCAGCTTGTGCTTTGCTAGCTGCAGCAGATGAATTTGTTTAATGAAAGGATGAATGTGGGAGATCAACAGAAGGAAAAAAACAAGGAATGAAGTATGGAAATTTCATTATGTTGTGGTATAAGACCATACCCTCTTCAGGGATCTCTGTAATACCTACCACAATAATAAGTAAATGCCTAAAATAAAATAGGGTGTGCTAGGGGAAGAGAAAAACCTGTGATGTTTATGGTGATTGAAATTGTGAGTCAGCAAAGTACTAGGTTGAATACTGTAATATACACAGCTGGTGGGCTCCTAGATGGTCATTATTGTTTGCAAATGGTTAGAAAAGTAAAAACAGAAAATGATACCTTTTCTTCCTCAGCCTTGCTACGTGTGCTTATAATATAGCAAAAGCTAACATACTGTTAAAGCCCAGTTTCTAGATTTCAGTGAAATGATTGTATAAGGCATACGGTGAAGTAGGTGGAGTATGGAAGAACTTTACTGTACAGTGACAATTTATTTTGTGAACTGATGTACCTCAGTGCAAGAATGAGTCTCTGTCAGATCCATATATAGGAACTATCCCCGAATGTTTAGTTAGCTGGAGTATATCTAGTTTTGTCCTTCAACTGTGGTTCTTCCCTCAACAATACACTGATTTGTTGTACTTGAGTATAAATGTCTGCTTAAAGTATGTGGCTATTTTATACTTTTCAGCAGAATAACATGGTATTAGTAAGCTTTATTTTAGGCTTACAGAAGTTTTAGTTAATTGTAAAATTTTACACAGAGTCTTTGTGTAATAAAATATATGTTTTACTACTTTTTGGTGAATCGTTCATTTTTCCTTCAGCATGCCTACTACATTTTTTATAGTCCAGGAGCAAATCTAATACAAAATATAGTGTCATAAAAATGTTTTATTGTTCCTTTTAACTGTTTTCCTCCTTGCCAGAGACAGTGTATGCTTTTGAAAGAGTGAATTTTTCCTCTTTTGAATGAGTGATTGAAATAAAGTTTCATGAGAGTATTTTTATGTTGTTACTCTCACAATCTGGGTATGTAGGAACAGACTCAACAGCCCTAGCTGCTTCAATCATCCTCTCCTTAAAAGAGAGGGTGTGAGAAATAATGAAGTAGTGTGAGTTGTTTGATTTCTGTAGAAAGTAATTTTTATTTGCTATCCTTTAATATGGTTTGGCTGATAGAATTAGATTGACTGCTGACACTGGTTAGCAGGAAGTGGAGAATCCCACTGATGAGCTGGAGTGTGCATTTTACCACAGAAAACAGTAGCTGAATCCAAAAATAGGGCTTCTGCCATACTTATGTATATTGCTTTGTTGTAATTTAAGAGTTCCTGATCTTTCAACTGCAGCTTGAGAAAGCTCTTCAAGTAGCATATTTCTCATTTCTCCCTCTGTAGCTGTGGAACCGAGTTTTGCTTTTTCAGAAATCAGATGTTTCTTGTGCATTGCTATGATGTCTGAGTTATTTCAAAGTTTTATTTTTTTCTTATTGGAGGTTGATAAATATGAAATAATTACTTCCTATACATAGTTATAGCAGTATTTAGGATTTAGAAGTGCTCTATTATCCTCAAAGTATTAATCTTTATAAGCTTGTTAGGCTGTGCAGTTCCATTATTCTAATGCATACAAATAAACAGTGTGTAATAAGGCCTTCAATCATATAGCAGCTTGAAAGAATTTGTAAAGTTACTGTTTTATGTCAAACCGTTGAGTTCTGGGACCACAGTCTCAGAAGGCATAAAAGCTGTGCAAAGTGCTTCATTGCTCATGACTCATTAAAAACTGATTCAGATCATGAGAGGGCATATTTGCTAGTGCAAATTTTATGGCTCTTCCCGTGAGTTGTCCTGCAGATTTGCTTTACACGTTTACACAATAAGTGTGGGGCTGAACTGCAATAACTGTAATGATTTTGGGAGTGAAATTACCTTGGACCTTTTGAACATTGCTAATCCTATTAATGGAAACATCACCAGTGTTCTTTTTAGAAGGCTCTGACATGTGAAACAGTGAACATGTGGATTGCTGAAATGATAGCTTGTTGAACAGCTAACAAAGAGAGGTTTTAGAGTTTCTGAAGTGATCAACTAGGGGTATTGGAGGAAGTACAGAAAGTCTTAGAGACGTTACCAGGAAGCCTCCAGAAAAATGGGGGGCACATCACTGTTTACTGCGTGAAGTGATATGGAAAGAATATATTGATTGAAGCTGTAGTCTTCAATGAGTTCTTGCATCCTTCAATCAATAATTAAACCCAATTACCAAACACATTAGGTGCTTAAATAACTAGATTACAGTACAAAACAGCTTCACATATTGCTCTGGAAAAGCAGATTCTGGGAACTAGGACCTGAAGGTGTGGAGAAGTTTGGAAAACTAAGAGCAATGTTTAAGTGGCCAAAAGTGGAATAAATGTTTAATTTCAGATAGCCTACTTGGGACCTCTAAGTCCTCTAAGTACGGCTCCTGATGCTACAGAAGTGATAATTTTATGTCTGGTAACATGAAATCTGAACCTTTTCATAACTGTCTTAGGACATTTGTTAATGGTTATTGGGCAGTCAAATATCAGAAGTAGAAGAAGGAAGATACAAATACACTCTTACTTAAGAAAAAATGAAGCAAACATTTCAGCAGCCTTGATAAGGAGGAGAGTAATGTTATCAGAAATGTTTGGGGAAGAAACAGAGGTCATCAGGCCCATCAAAAATCTGAACACACTCTTCAATATTTAATTCCCCTCATGGTGCTATCTAATTGTATCTTGAATGTCTTGAATGACTTTGAAGGGCTGTTGTGCACATTTATGATTGCCTATGTGTATGTGTGGGAAATGGTTTCTGACATCTGTTCTGAATGTGTTTATCTGTAATTTTAATTCATGCTCACTTGCCTTGTCATCTGTGTTGGCCTGAAATTAGTTTAGATTATCAGAACTATTTAAGATTTTGTGTGCTTCTGTCAAATCCTCTCCAATTGCTGGCTTGCTGGGATGTGATGATTCTATTTAAAGCCTTTTCTTACATTTAGAGGAGAGCTGACTGTCTCAGATAAGACTTTGCTGAATATTCTGAAGTCTCAGTAATTCGGTTATTCTCACCTGGGCAATAGGAATGTGTGCCCTCTGCTAGCTACCACCTGTGGCTGGGATTCTCAGATCACACTGCAGTATCAGCAAGTGGTTTTACTGTGTGCATAGGTATTTTAAAGGAACCCTGTAATCCATTTCACAGCAAAGAACTAATAAAAATCAGATGTTTGCATTCTTTTCCATTCTGCTTGTTTGGGAATAAGTAATTGCTCCCGTGAATAGATTGGCCATGTATAGATTGACATTTAAGTCAGTGCCTAGGTCCYTCCCTGTTTAGTCAAGAATGAAAGCATGCTCTCAGACAGTAGGCCCTGTGCATGTTCCTGATCGTTTTACTGAACAGGAATGAATTAAAATACTTGCCTAAGTTTGATGTTGAGTTGAGAATGTTAAAGGTGAGAAGAGCATAGGTAGCTTATTTCTTCACATTACAGTCCAAATACCAGGTGGCCTTTATTTGCCTGAAGAACAGGGATAGCACTTAAGGCCAATATGAACTAAGGTAAAGTAGATAGCAGTTTATTACTTCTTTGCATCCAAAGTCCCAGCTGGGAAGAATGAGTCTAAGAGAGTCAAGAGCAATACTTCCTAGGTATGCCCCTCTTAGCTCTTTTGAAATGCTAAATGTGCTTCTTCACTGAAGAAGAAAAACACTTGAAAGAGCCTCTGATCCAATGGTATGCCTGCTCTGATAGAGTCGCAGTGAGCCCTTACTCTTCAGTACCATCATGTACATTTTTCTGCTGGCTAACATTAAATTACCTTTGTTTTGTAAAAGCTTGGTAACATACAGTGTCGAAGCGATGTGCATGTTCTTAGCAGACATGGCTTGCCACATTCCATTTACAGAGGTATTGAACAAGTTTTCTGAAGTGCTGTGGCAAATTGAGGTTGAGTCACTTTTAGTCAACAGTTTTAAATGGTAGGAAACAGTGTTTCACAAGTCTTTATAATAATAAATGCCAAGGCAATCTACAGATGTAGTAGGTGTTCTAATATTTTGTGTTCCTAATGAGATGAGAACAATAAAAAGTTCTTTAGAACCTCTAATTACRCAGTAATTAAGTTAGTAGTTAAGTTACAAAGCTGGAATGTTACTTTTTTCTCCTCTGCTCTTTTCGCAGACTTCAACCTTGAAAACATAAGAAAGAGTCTGACTCTGAATGGAGATGGTTCATCTCAAACAGAGTTGATAATACGGGATCAAAGGCAATAGGATTTTCCCAGAGTATTTAAAAAAAAAAAAAGAAAAAAGGCAGCAGTTGTAGTGGTACAAAATGCATAGTTAGGGTAGTCATCATATCTATTTATGAATTTCAGATGTGGCAGATCACCAGTGCAGAATTCATAGAACTATGCTGTGATGTGGAAGACTAATCAAGGGCTTGTGCTTTAGAGAAAGTGCTTCCAGAGATGGGTGGTCGATGTGGGATTCAGGACTCGTGATGGAACTCTGAGAAGTCATCCCTTCTGCCAGTATAAGTGTTAAATTTTCCGTGAGCTTATCAGCTGGAGTCTCCCAATCCGATCACTTAAAGAAGAAAAATACCATTTTGTAAACAAGTCACATGATAAAATGTACAGTTACAGAGATTAAAAACAGTCTAGAATAAAAGTTTTTTGATGCAGAAATTTTTATAAGGACTATTGTAACTAAAACGTACTGAGAAAGATGAAATACTTTGTGCAAGTTTGGAAGAGTGGGAAACGTAACAAATCCAAAGACAGCAGTAACAATCCACACTAAATTAAAACATTTTCCCGTGTGGTTTTTGTATAGTGTCTAGCCTAACATACTAATATGTTACTGAGGCTCGTAGTAGTAGTATCTAACAATAATAATCAAATATAACACTATATATGGGTTCAAAGAAGAATTATCATTCTAAAGGAGCAGGAAATAGGATGTCGTAGTCTTAGGGGAAGCAGTGACAAAGAAAATATAAAATTCTTCATCTCTTGCATATTATTCAGAAGGTTAACGGAATATTAATCCGACTCAGAGAGTATAAATTAGATGCTGAATGGATAAGTTTGGGGAGATGGGTTCCAGTGTTCAGTTTCAGTTATAATTTTAAAGGCCAAAATGAAAAATCAAATACTGTGATATCATAAATGTCTAAAGGCAGTGGCACTGCACCCTTTTTTACCAGTGTAAAATGTACCCAGGCTTGATAAGGCTGTATCTGGAATACTTCAGTGGTTTTTACCAGACTGTGAAATGAATGAAGACTAGAAAGAATATCTGCAGTTCTTATTAAAGGAGACAAAAAAGACCCAAAGATATTAAGTGCTTTTTTTTGGGGGGGGGGAGTTGGATTACAGTGAAAGGACATGCTAACTGAGCACAAGGAAGATACCTTGGTTGTTAGTAAAATTATTCTGAAGTTTAAGTGTAGAGTTGGATGTTGACACTGAGGAAGTGTCTACCTTGCTATCAGGTGTTACTTTTTTTTTTTTTTTTTTTAATTATTTGCAACCCAATGTTAGATAAGCATTCCTAGTCAAACTTGGAAGGCTGGAGTGTACTAAAATGACAGAACCAAAGTTTTAAATTAATAGATGACTGAAATGCGTGTTTAAAAAAAACAGCACCCCCCCCMMCCCCCCCAAAACCTCAAACTTCAGGGATAGAACTATGAAAATTTGCTTACCTCAGGGGAAATTGCATTTAATATGAGATAAAGTTTTCAGAAGTTCCCTAAATATCAAAGCAAAGAGTATGAATAAAGGTCTGAACTTGACATTTAAACCTTAGAACTCCAGATCTTTTCTTAGCTGTCATTAAGTGATTTTAGAAAGCTTTCAGATCTGTGAACTAGAACTTTTACTTTGCTCCTTTATGACCCAAACTGGCAAAAACTGTGCTTGTATATTCATAGAAGCGCAAATTGGAATATATGTAGCTGATGTTATGCCTACGTTTCTGGTATGCATATTTCAAAGTCATGCCTGTAAATTTTTAAGTCACCAAAAAACGATCAAATAACAAAACAAAAAAACCTCCCTTCTTCCAGAAGGAAAAAAAACTAGAAAGACTAAGAATGACCAAAATGAAATCTATATATGGCTKTTTATATATCTTAAGCAAATAGAAATTGACTCTTGGATATTAATAGGGAAAAAAAAAATCAAAAAAGCCACYGATATTGGAAAAAAAAAATCAGTGTTGTCAAATTCTGTCAGGTACTTTTCTCTCTTACAGTACTTCTGGTGGAATACCTTTAAAGGTATAAAGTTGCAATTACTTTCACCTTTGGACTTCAGCAGAGAGAGATTTTGAGACACGCTTGAGAAATGTTGCAAATCAAGAAGAAAGAACTTCAGTCCGTTGTAGAAGGAAGTGGGAAATTTCATCATGTTTTTAGAAATAACCATATGGGATAGAAGGAATTTCACAAAGAAACTACTGAGAATTTGTGTCAAGGGAAAAATGAGAGATTAATAAAAAAAAAAAAAATTCTTCTCTACAAAATATGATGCATGATTTTGGACTAATTTTAGACTGTGGAAACAATCCAGTTTTCATGTTACAATTATAAAGCAGTGTATGAAGTTGTCTTGATTTTCAGTATAGTTTTGTGTTCTAATGCAACTTCTCATTTTTGCCTATTCTCTTCTAAACCACATGCATATTATGCATAATCAGAGAATCATGAAAGGTTTTTTTAAAAATATTACACTTTTTGGTGTAGGTTGGTTTCTTGATATTCAAGACTAAGGTGACGTTTTATCCTGAGTAGGTTCAGTAGAAGACTAATGTATTAGCACGGCTTCCTGCTTTGAGGAATCAGGAAAGCTGTTCTCCTGACTAAAAACAGTCATGCAAACACTTTTTTTTTTTTTTTTATTTATACAAAATGATGTTACTAAGAATGGCTTGATAGAGGAATCTGAAAAGCATGCATGTACTAGGTTGCATAGAGAGAGAGAATTTCTGGAAAGTAGCATGCCAAAAGTATTCAGAGAGTAATACAGTCAATATGAATACTATATTCTGAATATCTGAAATAAACATGTTTTAATACCTGGTTGCATGTTGCTTGTATTTCAGGACATAACTTCTGTGCAGAGGGACACGTATGTGGCGAAAATTCAGAATGCAAAAACTGGAACACAAAAGCTACTTGTGAATGCAAGAATGGTTATCTCTCTGTCCAAGGGGACTCTGCATATTGTGAAGGTAAACAAAACGTTGAAAGACCTGTCCACTTAACAACCTACTCAGAAATGTAGTGTTAAATAATGGTTGAAGAATGAATTACATTGCAAAGTTCAGTTTTCATGATGGTGTATATCATAAGGGCCCCTTTTCCTTTAAAAATACACATTTGAAATTACCAGAAAGGTAGAAATGGTGCTGGACTATTGAGATTACCTGCCTATGGGTATACTTTGCTGTTGTGGTCTTGCCTTGGCATGCCATGGCTGTGCTGTCGTTACGATTTTCAAGATACCATTTTTCAGGCAGTAGTACCTACCTTGTAAGATGCTTTTTGGGGGAGGAACATCTTTACAACATGCATTAACTTATGAAGTGGGAATTGTGGTAGCATTTGTTAGAAAGCTGAGTGTGAAGGTTTATTGAGGCTGGATATAGAAACGGTGATCTGCCGTACTTGCTGAAGTACTTCTGTGAGCCAGGTACTTTTCTGAAATGGTCTTCCTATTATACAGAAGAGACCTATTTCAGAGAAGAGTGTAGCTGAGGTACTTCTGATGATGTATTACTTCATCACAGGAAAGAATGCACTATGGCATTCTTATTCTCTTTCTCTCTCTTTCTCTCTCTCTCGCTCTCCTTTTTTTTTTTT